>NC_056440.1:8482730-8782730 GCF_018296145.1 Oncorhynchus tshawytscha | reverse complement strand
AAGGCAACCATCACATTTCATCTTTTCACAAATAGTTTTATATCTAATCAGATAGGTCTCACAACATTTAGATGCTAACTCTGTAATTGAGAAGTGTGCTAAACCAAAGACACAGTAATGTGTGTTTCCTGTCCTCATGAGATCACCAATGAAACAAACTCGACATGACTGACCCTTAAGTGTCCACAGACCATTCCCACATTCTCAAATACAAATATTGTTTAATTCTCCAATTAAAGAGTTTTGGGAAGAAGAAAGTCTTTGTTCTCCATAGGCTCTCTCCCTCCATACTCCATGGAAGTGAAGAGAGAGAGTTTCTAGCAGGAATATATGACCGTTGTAAAACCTGGGATGGGAGAGAGACTAAGGGGGGGCATAATATATACCCAAAAGGGCCACGTCGTTACACTGTAAAAGGTAAATATCGAATGGTTTCAAATCTAGTAGAAATATTGATTTATCTCTTTTAATATGATATAGACCATCTTCTAATGCATCTTCTGAGAAATCATAAAACAATTCAGAAACATGATAAAGCCAGACTGAGACCATCTTGCCGTAAAGCAAGTTTTTTTTAATTGATGCTCTAAGGAAGTGAATACATGAGTGTCAGGGTGAGAGAACCAATCAGACACAAGGTCATAAAGGTCATAGGTTACAATCTAACCATCATTATGTTCCTTCTAGTGACTGTAGTCGTAGCTGTAGGTGTAGTAGACGGTGCCTTTCTTCAGGTGGCAGGTCTCAGTGTGTGTTCCTCGGCGGATGGTGGTGGTGCAGGTTCCCAGGCGGTGATCTGGTCCGGCGTCATCATCCCACACCTAATAATCATAATAATTTATAATTTATAATAATAATTTAAAGTCATAATAATAATAAATAATCTTTAAAATCATGACAGTAATCATAATAATACTCTTCCGTCTCCTCCAACTATTTCTCCTCCTCTTCCTCCTACTCTTTCTCCTCCTCCTCATTATCATCATTATCATTGTAATAATAATTGATTTGATTTACATAGTGCTTTTCCAGTGCTCAAATTGCTTTGCATAGTAAGGTGGGAAACTCACCTCCAGCTTCAGGACAGACTTGTGGATGATGTCTACGAAGTTGAATTCTCCGGGCCAGGTGGGGTTGGCCTGGTTCTTCAGAATGCTACTCATGCCACCGAAGGTGGGGCCGCACCACACCTAAAGAAGATAATGTTGTCAGTAGACTTTATTAAGTATTGGTTGGTCCCCAGCGAGACGGTTGAGCTAACGTAGGCTAATGCAATTAGCATGAGGTTGTAAGTAACAAGAACATTTCCCAGGACATAGACATATCTGATATTGGCAGAAAGTTTAAATTATTGTTCATCTAACTGCACTGTCCAATTTACTGTAGCTATTACAGTGAAAGAATACCATGCTATTGTTTGAGGAGAGTGCACAATTTTGAACATGAAATGTTATTAATAAACAAATCAGGCACATTTGGACAGTATTGATACAAAATTTTGAACATAAATGCAATGGTTCATTGTATCAATCTAAAACTTTGCACACACACTGATCAACATCTAAATTGCACCTGGGCTTGAATAATACATTATGGCCTTCTCTTGCATTTCAAAGACGATGGTACAAAAAAATACAAAAGAAAGGTTGGATTTTTCTTTGTATTGTGTTCTACCAGATCTATCATGTAATATTCTGCTACATTCCTTTCACATTCCCACAAACTTCTAAGTGTTTGCTTTCCAATGGTACCAAGAATAGGCATATCCTTGCTTCAGGACCTGAGCTACAGGCAGTTAGATTTGGGTATGTCATTACATTCAATTCACCTTGACGTAGGGGTCTGGCTGGGAGAGGAGGTCTCCTTTCAGGTTGGAAGCACTAAGGCCCCACACCCTGACGTGGCCGTCATACAGGTCACAGTGTACAAGAGCCAGGGTGCATAGCACCAGCAGTCCCAGGGACAGAGAGAGAGAGGCCATGGTACACTGTCAGAGAGAGAGGAGAGAGACGAGGAGAGGAGGAGAGAGAAGAGGAGAGGAGGGGAAGATATAAACATGTCCATAAGAGTTTGAAACTAACATTACATTACAAACTCTCTAAACAGAGAGGTGGAGTAAAAATACAGTTCAGGACGTATTCTCAGTATCAAGAGACCAGTGAAGGAAGAGATAGAGAGAGACAGACAGACAGACAGACAGACAGACAGACAGACAGACAGACAGACAGACAGACAGACAGACAGACAGACAGCGACACAGAAGAGAGAAAGAGGGAGAGAGAGACAACGACAGAAAGAGAGAGAGGGACAGCGACTGAGAGAGAGGGGTAGAAGAACAGAACAACAGATCATGTCTTACCTGGATATTCTTGAGCTGGACGTCTGTCTTCTCTAGTCACCCAACTGCTGATGGTCTTTACTGTGCCATCTAGCTGTTTATAAAGATCTCAGCCCCCCCAGGTGGTATGTAGGACTGCTTATCCAATGAGAACACACCCTATATTACCAAGAGACATATGGAAGCCTATAAGGTGTAACGACAAATTCTGATACTATTTGAAGTGCTGATTGAACTAATTCTATTCCAGATAATGTCAAAAGGCCAGCCCAGTGAATAAACAATTAGGTAAGGGAGAGGACATTGCTAAGGGTGGACATGGTAAATAGTACTGCATAGAATCTGTAATTCATCAGTAATACCATTGATCACTATCTGCAGGAGACAACAGGCGCCACACAGCCCACTGCTTCAGTCAGAGTGGTATTAAAAGGACCACTCCTACAGTGACAATGTTTGAGTCCCAAATGGCACCCTATTCCCTATATAGAGCACTACTGGTCAAAAGTAGTTCACTATAAAGTGAATAGGGTGTAATGTGGGACAAGGCCTTTACACACTACAGTTATATCACTCACTCTGTGGCGCCACATACAAACACTGTCTCTGGCTTCAACAGAAGCTTTATCCCAGGGCCCTATCAACCGGATGAGTTGTAAAACCTCTTGGTTTTATCCTCAATCACTTTGAATGCAGTGAGTCCACTTGTGGTTAATATTCCAAGATCTAATTAATACACTTTTTGTATTAAAGAAGTACAGAAGACTACAGAGCTAATTAAGGTGTTATAATATCCATCACTCCTACAGCGACAATATACACTGACTACAGAACATACCCCTGTCTCTTCTCTCTGTGGCGCCACACGCAAATAGTATTTTTCTTGTCTTGTGGTTGACTTTCCTATATATAAATCTTGTTTGATTTTTGTATTTTGAATTTGATGTAATATCTTATGCTGTTCTTGTCCATTACTGTTCTTTGTCATGTATTTGTTTTAGGTGGACCCCAGTAAGAGTAGCAGCTGCATGCACAGTAGCTAATGAGGATCCTAATAAACTAAACTAAACTGCTACTATGGCAGTCACTGTAGAAGTATCAGCAAATCAGTGGCCCTGAGTTAGAGTGTCCACTCTGAGATAGGAAGGGTGGGGTGGATCTATCCCTGGTCGAGTCACACGAAACAAAGATTCTAAAAACATGGTGCCTGAAGCCTCTCTGCTTGGCCCTCAGCATTAAGAAGATGTATTGGGGGTCAGGCCTTACGACAGACTAGAGTCCTGTCCAGGAGGAGGTCAGGCCTTACGACAGACTAGCGTCCTGTCCAGGAGTGGGTCAGGCCTTACGACAGACTAGCGTCCTGTCCAGGAGGGGGTCAGGCCTTACGACAGACTAGCGTCCTGTCCAGGAGTGGGTCAGGCCTTACGACAGACTAGCGTCCTGTCCAGGAGGGGGTCAGGCCTTACGACAGACTAGCGTCCTGTCCAGGAGGGGGTCAGGCTTACGACAGACTAGCGTCCTGTCCAGGAGGGGGTCAGGACTTACGACAGACTAGCGTCCTGTCCAGGAGGGGGTCAGGCCTTACGACAGACTAGAGTCCTGTCCAGGAGCTGTACGCCACAGAATCAGGAGATGGGCTCCTGCCCCTTCATTTCCTCACATTGTACACATTTGTCATATGGCAGAGAGGAAAATGTGCATTTTTATAGTTTACGTCATGCTGTTCTAATCTACAAATCCTGCCATGAGGCTGATTCTTTATTTATTTTTTTGCAGTTTTCTAGCCAATTTATTTATATTCTACACATTTTGCCACGTGACTAGCAGATGTTATTGTGGTTGTAGCTAAATGTTTGTGTTCCTAACTCAAATCCTGCCACGAGGCTGATTTTTTATCTAACAATACACAAATCTAAAAGTAAAAGAACGGAATGAAGAAGTATTGAAATATTAGGACGAGCAATGTTGGTGTACGTGGTATATATACAGTATATATATATATACACATCTCTGGATAAAATTAAGAGACCACTGCAAAATTATCAGTTTCTCTGGTCTTACCATTTATAGGTATTTGTTTGGGTAAAATGAAAAATATATATACTACTTCTCCCAAATTCCAAATAAAAATATTATCATTTAGAGCGTTTATTTGCAGAAAATGACAACTGGTCAAAATAACAAAACAGATGCCGTGTTGTCAGACCTCGAATAATGCAAAGAAAATAAGTTCATATCAATTTTTAAACAACAGAATACTAATGTTTTAAAACTTCTTAGGGCTAGGCCCCCTTTTTTTCTCCACTTCCTGTCTGAATGATGTGCCCAACGTAAACTGCCTGTTGCTCAGGCCCTGAAGCCAGGATATGCATATAATTGGTACCATTGGAAAGAAAACACTTTGAAGTTTGTAGAAATGTTAAAATAATGTAGGAGAATATAACACAAAATATATGGTAGGAGAAAATCCAAAGAAAAACCAACCTGAATTTTTGTTGTTGTTGAGAGAGACCATCTTCTTAGAATGGTAAGTATAAGGTCATGCTGAAAATTAGCTCCCTGGATGCAGTTCCTATGGCTTCCACAGGGTGTCAGCAGTCTATGTTCAAGGTTTCAGGATTGTAACTTCAAAAACAAATAAGAAATATCAGTTTTAGTACAGGGACACATTCTTGGAAATGTGTGTTTGCGCGCACAATGAAGACAGGACGCACCTGATAAAATTGGTTTCCTATTGAACATACTTCTTTCCGTAAGAAATGTTATAGTTTGATTACATTTAAGGGTATCTGAGGAGTAAATAGAAATGTATTTTGACTTGTTGAAACAAAGTTTAGGGGTAGATTTTCAGATTCCTTTCCCTGCATGTTGAACGAGTGGATTACTCAAATCGGTGGTGCCAACTAAACAGACTTTTTGGGATATAAAGATGGATTTTATCTAATAAATAGACACTACATGTTATAGCTGGGACCCATTTGATGACAAATCAGAGGAAGATTTTCAAAAAGTCAGTGAATATTTAATCACTATTTGTGAATTTCTGAAACCTGTGCCAGTGGACAAATATTTTAATGTGGGGCGCCGTCCTCAAACAATCACATGGCATGTTTTCGCTGTAATAGCTACTGTAAATCGAACAGTGCAGTTAGATTAACAAGAATTTAACCTTTCAGCCGATATAAAAGACACTTATATGAACCTCAATGTTTAATATCCATAATGTTAATGATTATTTATTTGAATTGCGCGCCCTCCAGTTTCACCGGAAGTTGTCCCGCTAGCGGGACGCAGAGACCCTTAGGCAGAATTCAGAAATCAATATTTGATGGAATAACCCTGATTGTCAATCACAGCTTTCATGCATCTTGGCATGCCATCCACCAGTCTTTCACAGTGATGTTGGGTGACTTTATGGCACTCCTGGCGCAAAAATTCAAGCAGCTCGGCTTTGTTTGATGGCTTGTGACCATCCATCTTCCTCTTGATCGCATTCCAGAGGTTTGAATGGGGTTCAGGTATGGAGATTGGGCTAGCCATGACAGGGTCTTGATCTGGAGGTTCTCCATCCACACCTTGATTGACCTGGCTGTGTGGCATGGAGCATTGTCCTGCTGGGAAATCCAATCCTCAGAGTTGGGGAACATTGTCAGACCAGAAGGAAGCACGTTTTCTTCCAGGACAACCTTGTACGTGGCTCGATTCATGCATCCTTCACAGCCTTCCAGCCTTGCTGAAGCTCCCCAGATTATCACCGAACGTCCACCAAATTTCACAGTGGGTGTGAGGCCTGGAGAGGCCTACAAGCCACAGTGTCTCAAACCCCAAAATGTGTTAAACAAATCAAAATATATTTCAGATTTTCGATTCTTCCAAGTAGCCTCCGTTTTCCTTGATTACAGCTTTGCACACTCTTGGCATTGTCTCAACCAGCTTCATGAGGAATGCTTTTCCTACAGTCTTGAAGGTGTTCCCACATATGCTGAGCACTTGTTGGCTGCTCTTCCTTCACTATGTGGTCCAACTCATCCGAAACCATCTCAATTGGGTTGAGGTCGGGTTATTGTGGAGGCCAGGTCATCTGATGCTGCACTCCATCACTCTCTTTCTTTGTCAAATAGCCCATACACCGCCTGGGTGTGTGTTTTGGGTCATTGTCCAGTTGAAAAACAAATGATAGTCCCACTAAGTGCAAACCAGAGGGATGGTCTATTGTTGCAGGATGCTGTGGTAGCAATGCTGGTAAAGTGTGCCTCTAAATAAATCCCAGATAGTGTCACCAGCAAACCACCATTCACACCTCCTCCTCCATGCTTCACTGTGGGAAACACACATGCGGAGATCATTCGTTCAACTACTCTGCATCTCACAACGACATGGCAGTTGGAACCAAAAATCTAAAATTTGGACTCATCAGACCAAAAGGACAGATTTCTACTGGTCTAATGTCAATTGCTTGTGTTTCTTGGCACAAGCATGTCTCTTCTCTTATCGGAGTCCTTTAGTCATGGTTTCTTTGCAGCAATTCAACCATGAAGCCATGATACACTCAGTCTCCTCTGAACAGTTTAGATGTTTCTGTTACTTGAACTCTGTGAAAAATAAGGAGAGCCACACACCCTAGGAGCTCAGATGATTTTTTTTTCATGTCCAACGTTTTGACAGACAGGCTGTCTTCATCAGGCTATAATGACAAACACTGCGGGATGACTTGTTTATATAGTGTCAAAAGACACACACAGGTGTCTTTAATCATGGCCAGTTGTGGCCTGATATCATTGGTTAATTGTCATATATTAAAATAGCATACAAAAAAACATAAATGGATAGCGCACGATCATAGATACAATTTGGCTACATGAGTCTACAAACATTTACACTAGCAAAATCACAATAATCACAAGAATTGCTTCAGACCAAAGTCTATTTGAACTCTGTGAAGCATTTATTTGGGCTGCAAACAGAGGCTGGTAACTCTAATGAACTTATCCTCTGCAGCAGAGGTAACTCTGGGTCTTCCTTTCCTGTGGCGGTCCTCATGAGAACCAGTTAACTTAATGAACGTATCCTCTGCAGCAGAGGTAACTCTGGGTCTTCCTTTCCTGTGGCGGTCCTCATGAGAACCAGTTAACTTAATGAACTTATCCTCTGCAGCAGAGGTAACTCTGGGTCTTCCTTTCCTGTGGCGGTCGTCATGAGAACCAGTTAACTTAATGAACGTATCCTCTGCAGCAGAGGTAACTCTGGGTCTTCCTTTCCTGTGGCGGTCCTCATGAGAACCAGTTAACTTAATGAACTTATCCTCTGCAGCAGAGGTAACTCTGGGTCTTCCTTTCCTGTGGCGGTCCTCATGAGAACCAGTTAACTTAATGAACGTATCCTCTGCAGCAGAGGTAACTCTGGGTCTTCCTTTCCTGTGGCGGTCCTCATGAGAACCAGTTAACTTAATGAACTTATCCTCTGCAGCAGAGGTAACTCTGGGTCTTCCTTTCCTGTGGCGGTCCTCATGAGAACCAGTTAACTTAATGAACTTATCCTCTGCAGCAGAGGTAACTCTGGGTCTTCCTTTCCTGTGGCGGTCCTCATGAGAACCAGTTAACTTAATGAACTTGTCCTCTGCAGCAGAGGTAACTCTGGGTCTTCCTTTCCTGTGGCGGTCCTCGTGAGAACCAGTTAACTTAATGAACTTATCCTCTGCAGCAGAGGTAACTCTGGGTCTTCCTTTCCTGTGGCGGTCCTCATGAGAACCAGTTAACTTAATGAACGTATCCTCTGCAGCAGAGGTAACTCTGGGTCTTCCTTTCCTGTGGCGGTCCTCATGAGAACCAGTTAACTTAATGAACGTATCCTCTGCAGCAGAGGTAACTCTGGGTCTTCCTTTCCTGTGGCGGTCCTCATGAGAACCAGTTAACTTAATGAACGTATCCTCTGCAGCAGAGGTAACTCTGGGTCTTCCTTTCCTGTGGCGGTCCTCATGAGAACCAGTTAACTTAATGAACGTATCCTCTGCAGCAGAGGTAACTCTGGGTCTTCCTTTCCTGTGGCGGTCCTCATGAGAACCAGTTAACTTAATGAACTTATCCTCTGCAGCAGAGGTAACTCTGGGTCTTCCTTTCCTGTGGCGGTCCTCATGAGAACCAGTTAACTTAATGAACGTATCCTCTGCAGCAGAGGTAACTCTGGGTCTTCCTTTCCTGTGGCGGTCCTCATGAGAACCAGTTAACTTAATGAACTTATCCTCTGCAGCAGAGGTAACTCTGGGTCTTCCTTTCCTGTGGCGGTCCTCATGAGAACCAGTTAACTTAATGAACGTATCCTCTGCAGCAGAGGTAACTCTGGGTCTTCCTTTCCTGTGGCGGTCCTCATGAGAACCAGTTAACTTAATGAACTTATCCTCTGCAGCAGAGGTAACTCTGGGTCTTCCTTTCCTGTGGCGGTCCTCATGAGAACCAGTTAACTTAATGAACTTATCCTCTGCAGCAGAGGTAACTCTGGGTCTTCCTTTCCTGTGGCGGTCCTCATGAGAACCAGTTAACTTAATGAACTTGTCCTCTGCAGCAGAGGTAACTCTGGGTCTTCCTTTCCTGTGGCGGTCCTCGTGAGAACCAGTTAACTTAATGAACTTATCCTCTGCAGCAGAGGTAACTCTGGGTCTTCCTTTCCTGTGGCGGTCCTCATGAGAACCAGTTAACTTAATGAACGTATCCTCTGCAGCAGAGGTAACTCTGGGTCTTCCTTTCCTGTGGCGGTCCTCATGAGAACCAGTTAACTTAATGAACGTATCCTCTGCAGCAGAGGTAACTCTGGGTCTTCCTTTCCTGTGGCGGTCCTCATGAGAACCAGTTAACTTAATGAACGTATCCTCTGCAGCAGAGGTAACTCTGGGTCTTCCTTTCCTGTGGCGGTCCTCATGAGAACCAGTTAACTTAATGAACGTATCCTCTGCAGCAGAGGTAACTCTGGGTCTTCCTTTCCTGTGGCGGTCCTCATGAGAACCAGTTAACTTAATGAACTTATCCTCTGCAGCAGAGGTAACTCTGGGTCTTCCTTTCCTGTGGCGGTCCTCATGAGAACCAGTTAACTTAATGAACGTATCCTCTGCAGCAGAGGTAACTCTGGGTCTTCCTTTCCTGTGGCGGTCCTCGTGAGAACCAGTTAACTTAATGAACTTATCCTCTGCAGCAGAGGTAACTCTGGGTCTTCCTTTCCTGTGGCGGTCCTCGTGAGAACCAGTTAACTTAATGAACTTATCCTCTGCAGCAGAGGTAACTCTGGGTCTTCCTTTCCTGTGGCGGTCCTCGTGAGAACCAGTTAACTTAATGAACTTGTCCTCTGCAGCAGAGGTAACTCTGGGTCTTCCTTTCCTGTGGCGGTCCTCGTGAGAACCAGTTAACTTAATGAACTTATCCTCTGCAGCAGAGGTAACTCTGGGTCTTCCTTTCCTGTGGCGGTCCTCGTGAGAACCAGTTAACTTAATGAACTTATCCTCTGCAGCAGAGGTAACTCTGGGTCTTCCTTTCCTGTGGCGGTCCTCGTGAGAACCAGTTAACTTAATGAACGTATCCTCTGCAGCAGAGGTAACTCTGGGTCTTCCTTTCCTGTGGCGGTCCTCATGAGAACCAGTTAACTTAATGAACTTATCCTCTGCAGCAGAGGTAACTCTGGGTCTTCCTTTCCTGTGGCGGTCCTCATGAGAACCAGTTAACTTAATGAACTTATCCTCTGCAGCAGAGGTAACTCTGGGTCTTCCTTTCCTGTGCAGCAGCGGTCCTCGTGAGAACCAGTTAACTTAATGAACTTGTCCTCTGCAGCAGAGGTAACTCTGGGTCTTCCTTTCCTGTGGCGGTCCTCATGAGAACCAGTTAACTTAATGAACTTGTCCTCTGCAGCAGAGGTAACTCTGGGTCTTCCTTTCCTGTGGCGGTCCTCATGAGAACCAGTTAACTTAATGAACTTGTCCTCTGCAGCAGAGGTAACTCTGGGTCTTCCTTTCCTGTGGCGGTCCTCATGAGAACCAGTTAACTTAATGAACTTGTCCTCTGCAGCAGAGGTAACTCTGGGTCTTCCTTTCCTGTGGCGGTCCTCATGAGAACCAGTTAACTTAATGAACGTATCCTCTGCAGCAGAGGTAACTCTGGGTCTTCCTTTCCTGTGGCGGTCCTCATGAGAACCAGTTAACTTAATGAACTTGTCCTCTGCAGCAGAGGTAACTCTGGGTCTTCCTTTCCTGTGGCGGTCCTCATGAGAACCAGTTAACTTAATGAACGTATCCTCTGCAGCAGAGGTAACTCTGGGTCTTCCTTTCCTGTGGCGGTCCTCATGAGAACCAGTTAACTTAATGAACTTATCCTCTGCAGCAGAGGTAACTCTGGGTCTTCCTTTCCTGTGGCGGTCCTCGTGAGAACCAGTTAACTTAATGAACTTATCCTCTGCAGCAGAGGTAACTCTGGGTCTTCCTTTCCTGTGGCGGTCCTCATGAGAACCAGTTAACTTAATGAACTTGTCCTCTGCAGCAGAGGTAACTCTGGGTCTTCCTTTCCTGTGGCGGTCCTCATGAGAACCAGTTAACTTAATGAACGTATCCTCTGCAGCAGAGGTAACTCTGGGTCTTCCTTTCCTGTGGCGGTCCTCATGAGAACCAGTTAACTTAATGAACTTATCCTCTGCAGCAGAGGTAACTCTGGGTCTTCCTTTCCTGTGGCGGTCCTCGTGAGAACCAGTTAACTTAATGAACTTATCCTCTGCAGCAGAGGTAACTCTGGGTCTTCCTTTCCTGTGGCGGTCCTCATGAGAACCAGTTAACTTAATGAACTTATCCTCTGCAGCAGAGGTAACTCTGGGTCTTCCTTTCCTGTGGCGGTCCTCATGAGAACCAGTTAACTTAATGAACTTGTCCTCTGCAGCAGAGGTAACTCTGGGTCTTCCTTTCCTGTGGCGGTCCTCGTGAGAACCAGTTTCATCATAGCAGTTGATGGATTTTGCGACTACACTTGAAGACATGTTCCTCGTTTGTCACAACACAACAGATTGGCTCAAACGCATTAAGAAGGAAAGAAATTCCACAAATGAATTTTTAACAAGGCACATCTGTTAATTGAAATGCACTTCACTTGACTATCTCTTGAAGCTGGTTGAGAGAATTCCAAGAGTGTGAAAAGCTGTCATCAAGGCAAAGCATGGCTAAAATATATTTTGATTTGTTTAACACTTTTTTGGTCACTATGCGATTCCATTTGTGTTATTTCATAGTTTGATGTCTCCACTATTATTCTGCATTGTAGAAAATTGTTTTAAAAAATAAAGAAAACCCTTGAATGAGTAGGTGTTCTAAATTTTTTGACTGGTACTGTATATGATGTATATTATGTATGTGGCTGGCTGGAATATGTTGAATATCTGTAGTCAATGGCAGAATATCTGTAGTCAATATCTAGTATACCTGTAGTCTTTATGTAGTATATCTGTAGTCAATGACAGTATATCTGTAGTCAATATGTAGTATATCTGTAGTCAATATGTAGTATATCTGTAGTCTTTATGTAGTATAACTGTAGGCAATGGCAGTATATCTGTAGTCAAGATGTAGTATATCTGTAGTCAATGGCAATATATTTGTAGTCAATATGTAGTATATCTGTAGTCAATTTGTAGTATATCTGAGGTCAGTGGTAGTATATCTGTAGTCAATATGTAGTATATCTGTAGTCAATGGCAGTATACCTGTAGTCAATATGTAGTATCTGTACTCAATATGTAGTATATCTGTAGTCAATGGCAATATATTTGTAGTCAATATGTAGTGTATCTGTAGTCAATAGGTAGTATATCTGTAGTCAATATGTAGAATATCTGTAGTCAATATGTAGAATATATGTAGTCAATATGTAGTATATCTGTAGTCAATGGCAGTATACCTGTAGTCAATATGTAGTATCTGTACTCAATATGTAGTATATCTGTGTCTACCAATTTTCTCTGTGGTGGAGCAAAATATCAAATAATGGTTTTGGGGATCAACAACAATCACAGAAAGAGTAAAAATACATCTACATGTAAAAATTGTTGAACTTCCCCTTTAATGCTCAGTGCCAAGCAGCAGGGCATCAGGTCACATTTTTTTGAGTCTCTGTTTGGTTTGACTCGACCAGGGATTGAACTCTTCCAATCTCAGGGAGGACATTCTACCACAGGGCCACTGACTTGCTGCTACTGTTATATTGACTGTAATAGTAGCAGTACTGATAGTGTAGAAGGCACAATGACGCTACTGTAGTCGGAGGAAAGGAAGCCGGGAAAGGGAGCTAAGAAAAGAGAGGAAAGGAAGCTAGGGAAGGAGGAACGGAAAGGTAGTTAGGAAAGATTAGGAGGAAAGGGAGCTAGGAAAGCGAACGAGGAAAGGAGGACAAACATCAAGGGAAGGAAGCTAGGAAAAAAGGAAAGGAACCTAGGAAAGAGGAAGAGGAAAGAAAATTAAGAAAGGAAGCAAGGAAATTAGAAACGGGATTTGGATAAGGTGAAGCGGAAATTAAGCTAGTATGGGAAAGGGGGGAGAAGATGCTAGGAAAGGAGGGAAGGGAATTAGAAGAAGATAGGAGGAAGAGAGCTAGGAAAGCAAAGGAGTGGAAGAAAGGAAGGAAAGGGATCAAGGAAAGACCATGGACTGTGATTATCCAATGGGCTGTCACGTTATTAATGACCACACTGTGATTATCCAATCAGCTGTCACGTTATTAATGACCACACTGAGATTATCCAATGGGCTGTCACGTTATTAATGACCACACTGTGATAATCCAATGGGCTGTCACGTTATTAATGACCACACTGAGATTATCCAATGGGCTATCACGTTATTAATGACCACACTGTGATTATCCAATGGACTGTCACATTATTAATGACCACACTGTGATTATCCAATGGGCTGTCACGTTATTAATAACCACACTGTGATTATCCAATGGGCTGTCATGTTATTAATGACCACACTGTGATAACAAATGGGCTATCAGGTTATTAATAACCACACTGTGATTATCCAATGGGCTGGTACGTTATTAATGACCACACTGTGATTATCCAATGGGCTATCACGTTATTAATGACAATACTGTGATTATCCAATGGGCTGTCACATTATCAATTGTCCTGTTGTTACTGATACCAATGCCAGTCAAACATAATCTTCTCACCATTGGCCAGACTCCATCACCTAATCAGTTTGAGATACTGTCGTAATTTGCCACCAATTTTGACCAATTCTCTATTGTCCGTCAATAAGTACCTTTATTGAATAAAGTCAAACATTTCATAGATGAAATACATTTTATAGATAAGTATATGAATAAGTAGTATGCTTTTCTCCTTCCAGAAAACATGCTAGAAGCTGAAAGGATACTCTTGTGAATCCTCTGCTGAAGTAGGTAATCAATGAGGAGAGCAGACTCCTCCTTTACCTACTAATAAATGAACACTCTACTCAACCTCTCAACCACTCATTAGTTTCCCCGTCACTGAGATACATTTTATTCACTGGGAGATTCTCATTTGGCCAAAAGTCTGTCCTCTCCTCGACTCCTCTGTCCTCCTCTGTAAGTCGTTCTGAATAAGAACGTCTGCTGAATGACTAAAATGTAAATGTAATGCTCTGCTCTCAGCTGTTTTCCTGTTTAAGAACATCCGTTAGATAGTCAACAGAAACCACCTGTTGTTGGAAAGCAGTCTCTCACCTCATATTCAAAACTCATCTCAAAGACAGATTAAGAGTGTTGGGCCAATATCCACAAATCATCTCTGAGTATGAGTGCTGATGTACGACCTGTCCATACAATATTATTCATTATGATCATAAGAGTATAACTGATCCTAGATCAGCAACACTATTCTGGGGTGCTTTGTGGATACAGACTCTGATCTAGGCCATATTCATAAAGCATCTATGTCACGACTTCCGCTGAAGTTGGCTCCCCTGCCTGTTCGGGCGGTGCTCGGCGGTCATCGTCACCGTCCTACGAACCCTTTTTCGTTTGTCTGTTGATTTTGTCTTATTAGTTTCACCTGTGTGTATTTTGGTTTAATTAGCTTCCCTATATGTAGTAGTTTGACCCGCCCTTGTTTTGCGCGGGATTGTCTTTTGTTACGTGTGTGCATGTGAGGTAGTGGTGGATTGTCTTTTTGTTACTTGTGTACATATTAGGTTGTGGTGTATTTTATTTTCTATACTGGACACCCTGTGGTTTTGGGTTGTCTGGTATAGGGTCCTGCGCGCTGTATTGTTTTGGGCTTATCAGTTTGGTGTGCAATAGTAAAGCACTTTACTCCGTTACTCTCTCTCTGCGTCTGATTCCTGCACACACACCTAGTCCCGCGTGACAATCTACATGAAAGCTGATCTAGGATCAGTTTAGCTTTTTAGATCATAATGAATCTGGGGGGTATATGTAAGAATATCGGTGGGTTCCCTGACGATGTTGTGGGTTCCCTTGCTGATGGTGTTGCTGCAGCTTCCCAGCATGTCATCCCAGGTTGGATCCTAAAGATAACATATTGTAAAATAACATTAGGACCTAATTATCATCATGAGGAAATGTTCCCCTTCATAAGGACCTTACCCAGGCACCCTGTCATTAACATACCAACCCCCTGTATAAATACTGTACCAACCCCTGTATAAATACTGTACCAACCCCCCGGTATAAATACTGTACCAACCCCCCTGTATAAATCCTGTACCAACCCCTGTATAAATACTGTACCAACCCCCGTATAAATACTATACCAACCCCCGGTATAAATACTGTACCAACCCCGGTATAAATACTGTACCAACCCCTGTATAAATACTGTACCAACCCCCGTATAAATACTCTACCAAACCCTGTATAAATACTGTACCAACCCCGTATAAATACTGTACCAACCCCTGTATAAATACTGTACCAACCCCCGGTATAAATACTGTACCAACCCCTGTATAAATACTGTACCAACCCCCGTATAAATACTCTACCAAACCCTGTATAAATACTGTACCAACCCCCCGTATAAATACTGTACCAACCCCTGTATAAATACTGTACCAACCCCCGCTATAAATAGTGTACCAACCCCTGTACAGATACTGCACCAACCGATGTACCAACCCCCGTACAAATACTGTACCAACCCCTGTACCAACCCCCTGTACAAATACTGTACCAACCCCCAGTACAAATACTGTACCAACCCCTGTACAGATACTGTACCAACCCCCAGTACAAATACTGTACCAACCCCCGTATAAATACTGTACCAACCCCTGTACAGATACTGTACCAACCGATGTACCAACACCCCGTACAAATACTGTACCAACCCCTGTACCAACCCCGTATAAATACTGTACCAACCCCTGTACAAATACTGTATCAACCCCATGTACAAATACTGTACCAACCCCCCGTACAAATACTGTACCAACCCCTGTACAAATACTGTACCAACCCCAGTACAAATACTGTACCAACCCCCAGTACAAATACTGTACCAACCCCTGTACAAATACTGTACCAACCCCCAGTACAAATACTGTACCAACCCCCAGTACAAATACTGTACCAACCCCCCGTACAAATACTGTACCAACCCCCTGTACAAATACTGTACCAACCCCCCAGTACAAATACTGTACCAACCCCCTGTACAAATACTGTACCAACCCCCAGTATAAATACTGTACCAACCCCACATTCGCCAAGAGGCAATGGAGACCCACAGCTGGTCCGTTCTCAGTAATGTCTCTTAACCAAACTGTATAGGGTTCTCAGTAATGTCTCTAAACCAAACTGTATAGGGTTCTCAGTAATGTCTCTAAACCAAACTGTATAGGGTTCTCAGTAATGTCTCTAAACCAAACTGTATAGGGTTCTCAGTAATGTCTCTAAACCAAACTGTATAGGGTTCTCAGTAATGTCTCTAAACCAAACTGTATAGGGTTCTCAGTAATGTCTCTAAACCAAACTGTATAGGGTTCTCAGTAATGTCTCTAAACCAAACTGTATAGGGTTCTCAGTAATGTCTCTTAACCAAACTGTAAAGGGTTCTCAGTAATGTCTCTAAACCAAACTGTATAGGGTTCTCAGTAATGTCTCTAAACTGTAAAGGGTTCTCAGTAATGTCTCTAAACTGTATAGGGTTCTCAGTAATGTCTCTAAACTGTAAAGGGTTCTCAGTAATGTCTCTAAACCAAACTGTATAGGGTTCTCAGTAATGTCTCTAAACTGTATAGGGTTCTCAGTAATGTCTCTAAACTGTATAGGGTTCTCAGTAATGTCTCTAAACTGTAAAGGGTTCTCAGTAATGTCTCTAAACTGTAAAGGGTTCTCAGTAATGTCTCTAAACTGTATAGGGTTCTCAGTAATGTCTCTAAACTGTAAAGGGTTCTCAGTAATGTCTCTAAACTGTATAGGGTTCTCAGTAATGTCTCCAAACTGTAAAGGGTTCTCAGTAATGTCTCCAAACTGTAAAGGGTTCTCAGTAATGTCTCCAAACTGTAAAGGGTTCTCAGTAATGTCTCCAAACTGTAAAGGGTTCTCAGTAATGTCTCTAACTGTATAGGGTTCTCAGTAATGTCTCTAAACTGTAAAGGGTTCTCAGTAATGTCTCTAAACTGTAAAGGGTTCTCAGTAATGTCTCTAAACTGTAAAGGGTTCTCAGTAATGTCTCTAAACTGTAAAGGGTTCTCAGTAATGTCTCTAAACTGTAAAGGGTTCTCAGTAATGTCTCTAAACTGTATAGGGTTCTCAGTAATGTCTCTAAACTGTAAAGGGTTCTCAGTAATGTCTCCAAACTGTAAAGGGTTCTCAGTAATGTCTCTAAACCAAACTGTATAGGGTTCTCAGTAATGTCTCTAAACTGTAAAGGGTTCTCAGTAATGTCTCTAAACTGTAAATGGTTCTCAGTAATGTCTCTAAACTGTAAAGGGTTCTCAGTAATGTCTCTAAACTGTATAGGGTTCTCAGTAATGTCTCTAAACTGTAAAGGGTTCTCAGTAATGTCTCTAAACTGTAAAGGGTTCTCAGTAATGTCTCCAAACTGTATAGGGTTCTCAGTAATGTCTCCAAACTGTAAAGGGTTCTCAGTAATGTCTCCAAACTGTAAAGGGTTCTCAGTAATGTCTCTAAACTGTATAGGGTTCTCAGTAATGTCTCTAAACCAAACTGTAAAGGGTTCTCAGTAATGTCTCTAAACTGTAAAGGGTTCTCTAAACTGTATAGGGTTCTCAGTAATGTCTCTAAACCAAACTGTAAAGGGTTCTCAGTAATGTCTCCAAACTGTAAAGGGTTCTCAGTAATGTCTCTAAACCAAACTGTATAGGGTTCTCAGTAATGTCTCTAAACCAAACTGTATAGGGTTCTCAGTAATGTCTCTTAACCAAACTGTAAAGGGTTCTCAGTAATGTCTCTAAACCAAACTGTATAGGGTTCTCAGTAATGTCTCTAAACTGTAAAGGGTTCTCAGTAATGTCTCTAAACTGTATAGGGTTCTCAGTAATGTCTCTAAACTGTAAAGGGTTCTCAGTAATGTCTCTAAACCAAACTGTATAGGGTTCTCAGTAATGTCTCTAAACTGTATAGGGTTCTCAGTAATGTCTCTAAACTGTATAGGGTTCTCAGTAATGTCTCTAAACTGTAAAGGGTTCTCAGTAATGTCTCTAAACTGTAAAGGGTTCTCAGTAATGTCTTTAAACTGTATAGGGTTCTCAGTAATGTCTCTAAACTGTAAAGGGTTCTCAGTAATGTCTCTAAACTGTATAGGGTTCTCAGTAATGTCTCCAAACTGTAAAGGGTTCTCAGTAATGTCTCCAAACTGTAAAGGGTTCTCAGTAATGTCTCCAAACTGTAAAGGGTTCTCAGTAATGTCTCCAAACTGTAAAGGGTTCTCAGTAATGTCTCTAACTGTATAGGGTTCTCAGTAATGTCTCCAAACTGTAAAGGGTTCTCAGTAATGTCTCTAAACCAAACTGTATAGGGTTCTCAGTAATGTCTCTAAACTGTAAAGGGTTCTCAGTAATGTCTCTAAACTGTAAATGGTTCTCAGTAATGTCTCTAAACTGTAAAGGGTTCTCAGTAATGTCTCTAAACTGTATAGGGTTCTCAGTAATGTCTCTAAACTGTAAAGGGTTCTCAGTAATGTCTCTAAACTGTAAAGGGTTCTCAGTAATGTCTCCAAACTGTATAGGGTTCTCAGTAATGTCTCCAAACTGTATAGGGTTCTCAGTAATGTCTCCAAACTGTAAAGGGTTCTCAGTAATGTCTCTAAACTGTATAGGGTTCTCAGTAATGTCTCTAAACCAAACTGTAAAGGGTTCTCAGTAATGTCTCTAAACTGTAAAGGGTTCTCTAAACTGTATAGGGTTCTCAGTAATGTCTCTAAACCAAACTGTAAAGGGTTCTCAGTAATGTCTCCAAACTGTAAAGGGTTCTCAGTAATGTCTCTAAACCAAACTGTATAGGGTTCTCAGTAATGTCTCTAAACTGTAAAGGGTTCTCAGTAATGTCTCTAAACTGTATAGGGTTCTCAGTAATGTTTCTAAACTGTAAAGGGTTCTCAGTAATGTCTCTAAACCAAACTGTATAGGGTTCTCAGTAATGTCTCTAAACTGTAAAGGGTTCTCAGTAATGTCTCTAAACTGTAAAGGGTTCTCAGTAATGTCTCTAAACTGTATAGGGTTCTCAGTAATGTCTCTAAACTGTAAAGGGTTCTCAGTAATGTCTCTAAACTGTATAGGGTTCTCAGTAATGTCGCTAAACTGTATAGGGTTCTCAGTAATGTCTCTAAACTGTAAAGGGTTCTCAGTAATGTCTCTAAACTGTAAAGGGTTCTCAGTAATGTCTCCAAACTGTATAGGGTTCTCAGTAATGTCTCTAAACTGTAAAGGGTTCTCAGTAATGTCTCCAAACTGTATAGGGTTCTCAGTAATGTCTCTAAACTGTAAAGGGTTCTCAGTAATATCTCTAAACTGTAAAGGGTTCTCAGTAATGTCTCTAAACTGTAAAGGGTTCTCAGTAATGTCTCTAAACTGTAAAGGGTTCTCAGTAATGTCTCTAAACTGTAAAGGGTTCTCAGTAATGTCTCTAAACTGTAAAGGGTTCTCAGTAATGTCTCTAAACTGTAAAGGGTTCTCAGTAATGTCTCTAAACTGTAAAGGGTTCTCAGTAATGTCTCTAAACTGTAAAGGGTTCTCAGTAATGTCTCTAAACTGTAAAGGGTTCTCAGTAATGTCTCTAAACTGTAAATGGTTTTGTGTCACATACGGTCAAAAGTTTTGTATTTATCTGATAAGCTGATTATGAACGAAGTCCAAAATGTCAAATAGTAAAAATCTTTGAGATAATATCTAAAATTAGAAGAAATATTGATTTATCACTTTTAATATTCTATGGACCAATCTAAGACATCTTCTGAGAAATCATAAAAGAATACAGAAACATGATAAAGTCAGACTGAGAACATCTTGCCGTGAAGCATGTTTTTTTATTGATGCTATAAGGAAGATAATATATGGTTGACAGAGTGAGAGAACCTATCAGACACGAGGTCACAAAGGTCATAGGTTACAATCTAATCATCATTCTATTGCTCCTGTTCCTTCTTGTAGCTGTAGGTGTAGTAGACGGTGCCTTTCTTCAGGTGGCAGGTCTCAGTGTGTGTTCCTGGGTAGACAGTGGTGGTGCAGGTTCCCAGGCGGTTATCTGGCCCGGCGTCCTGATCCCACACCTAATAATAATTACATTATTATAATAATAACAAAAACAATAGTAATAATTAATAATAATCATAACTATCAAATTCGTAATAATCATAATCATCATCATCCACCTCTTCCTCTTCCTCCTCCTCCATCTCTTTCTCTTCCTGTCCCTCTTCATCATTATCATCACAATAATAATAATTGATGGGATTTACATAGTGCTTTTCCAGTGCTCAAAACGCTTTGCATAGTAAGGTGGGAAACTCACCTCCAGCTTCAGGACAGACTTGTGGATGATGTCTAGGAAGTTGAACTCACCGGGCCAGGTGGGGTTGGCCTGGTTCGTTAAAATGCTGGTCATGCCACCGAAGGCTGGGCCGCACCACACCTAAGGAAGAGAATGTTGTCGTTTTTTTAATTGTTATTGTGCTTCTAATACTAAATGATCTTTAATGGTAAGGGTAGGTAACAACACATCCGCCACAGTGATCCTAAACACAGGGGCACCTCAGGAGTGTTCATTCCCTTCCTGTACTCCCTGTTGCCTGGCCGTGCAATCACTGTAGGCTACTTGATATCCAAACAAATGACAGCTGACTGTCTACTGTTTACTGTTTGATTATTGCTGTGTCTCTGTCCTTCTGTGTTATGATGTCTGTCCTGTCTGTAACATCACTGTACTTCTGTTTTATCTCCCCACCTGACAGTTTGTTGTTGTAAATAAGAATGTTTTGTTAACTGGCTGTTCAGGTTAAATAAAGAAGAAATAAATTAATCAATTCACCTTGACGTAGGGGTCTGGCTGGGAGAGGAGGTCTCCTTTCAGATTGGAGGCACTAAGGCCCCACACCCTGACATGGCTGTCATCCAGGTCACAGTGTACAAGAGCCAGGGTGCAAAGCACCAGCAGTCCCAGGGACAGAGAGAGAGAGGCCATGGTACACTGTCTGGGAGAGAGGGGAGAGACGAGGAGAGGAGGAGAGAGAAGAGGAGAGGAGGGGAAGATATATTCTTATGTCCATAAGAACTTAAAAATAACACTGCAGACATTCAAATGTAGTTGAAAGATCAGGACATATTTTCAGAATTAAGAGATCAATGAAGGAAGAGGGAGAGAGAGAGAGAGAGAGAAGGAAGAGAGAGAGAGAGAGAGAGAGAGAGAGAGAGAGAGAGGTAGTAGAACAGCACCAGAACAACAGATCATGTCTTACCTGGATATTCTTGAGCTGGACGTCTGTCTTCTCTAGTCACCCAACTGCTGATGGTCCTTACTGTGCCATCTAGCTGTTTATAAAGATCTCAGCCCCCCCTTCCCCCCACCCAGGTTGTATGATGACCCACAGATGGTATGCAGGACTACTTAGTGATGACATAACCAATGAGAACACACCTTATATTACCAAGAGACATATGGAAGCCTATAAGGTGTAACGACAAATTCTGATACTATCTGAAATGCTGATTGAACAAATTGTATTCCAGATAATGTCAAAAGGCCATCCCAGTGAATAAACAGTTAGGTGAGGGAGAGGACATTGCTAAGGGTGGACATGGTAAATAGTACTGCATAGAATCTGTAATTCATCAGTAATACCATTGATCACTATCTATAGGAAGACAACAGGAGCCACACAGCCCACTGCTTCAGTCAGAGTGGTATTATAAGGACCACTCCTACAGTGACCATGTTTGAGTCCCAAATGGCACCCTATCCCCTATATAGAGCACTACTGGTCAAAAGTAGTTCCCTATAAAGTGAATGGGGTGTAATGTGGGACAAAGCCTTTACACACTACAGTTATATCACTCACTCTGTGGCGCCACATACAAACACTGTCTCTGGCCTCAATAGAAGCTTTATCCCAGGGCTCTATCAACCGGATGAGTTGGAAAACCTCTTGGTTTTATCCTCAATCACTTTGAATGCAGTGAGTCCACTTGTGGTTAATATTCCAAGATCTAATTAATAAACTTTTTGTATTAAAGAAGTACAGAAGAATACAGAGCTAATTGAGGTGTTATAATATCAGCCACTCCCACAGTGACAATATACACTGACTACAGAACATACCCCGGACTCCTCTCTCTCTGGCGCTGTCTGTCTGTCTGTCTGTCTGTCTGTCTGTCTGTCTGTCTGTCTGTCTGTCTGTCTGTCTGTCTGTCTGTCTGTCTGTCTGTCTGTCTGTCTGTCTGTCTGTCTGTCTGTCTGTCTGTCTGTTCTACAGGATCTTAGATCTTGGGGGTTGAGGCTGTGGTGGGGGTTGAGACTGTGGTGGGAGTTGAGGCTGTGGTGGGAGTTGAGACTGTGTTGAGGGTTGAGGCTGTGGTGGGGGTTAGGGTATGGTGGGCGTTGAGGCTGTGGTGGGAGTTGAGGCTGTGGTGGGAGTTGAGGCTGTGGTGGGGGTTGAGGCTGTGGTGGGGGTTTAGGTTATGGTGGGGGTTGAGGCTGTGGTTGGGGTTGAGGGTATGGTTGGGGTTGAGGCTGTGGTGGGGGTCGAGGGTATGTTGGGGGTTGAGGCTGTGGTGGGGGTTGAGGCTGTGGTGGGAGTTGAGGGTATTGTGGGGGTTGAGGCTGTGGTTTTGGGTTGAGGCTGTGGTGGGGGTTGAGGCTGTGTAGGGGGAGCTGAGGAAGGGGTCAGTTTATCTGCTCCTTGTGGTTTTTTCCTAGCTTGATTTAATAATTGACGAAGTTGATGATTAACGTGGCGATGATATTTGTCTGAGACGTTGTTTCCCAGACCCTTTAAACAGACATAAAGTGCTTTAACCTTACCTTTATCAAATGATCCTCAAAGGGACCACTAAACAGTTGATTGGAATACTTTTTACACCTCTTACGTATGTTTACGTGTGGGTGAGTAAGTTGTATTTTTCCCTGCTGGATCAGCATCTTCTAAATGAACCCATAATACACACATACAATTCAGTCTATTTACCCAACTTACTTTTCCCAACCGACACAAGTCTACTCAACCACTGGTCTGTCACTTCACCTCTATACTCAACCCGTCCTATTACCAACCACAGTCAGGAACCGTCTGGAATTACCTCCAACTGTCTCCTCTCATGTAGGCAAACCAATTCCTACTCCCTTTTAGTCAAAACTATGTATAATAATTTGTAGGCAAACCAATTCCTACCAATATATATATAACAACTATATTTCCATTATTTTAGGCTATCCAATTCCTGCTAATGTAACAGTATAACTTTAAACCGTCCCCTTGCCCATACCTGGGCGCGAACCAGGGACCCTCTGCACACATCAACAACAGTCACCCACGAAGCATCGTTACCCATCGCTCCACAAAAGCCACGGCCCTTGCAGAGCAAGGGGAACTACTACTTCAAGGTCTCAGAGCAAGTGACGTCACCAATTGAAATGCTATTTAGCGCGCACCACCGCTAACTAAGCTAGCCGTTTCACATCCGTTACACTCACCCCCCTTTTGACCTCCTCCTTTTCCGCAGCAACCAGTGATCCGGGTCACGGCACCAATGTAACAGTATAACTTTAGACCGTCCCCTCGCCCATACCCGGGCACGAACCAGGGACCCTCTGCACACATCAACAACAGTCACCCACGAAGCATCGTTACCCATCACTCCACAAGGTGCGCACCGCTAACTAAGCTAGCCGTTTCACATCCGTTACACTAATATACAAATATAAGGTAAAAACTGTATATTTTACCAACTTGTAACATACATTACAGTAATAAAGGAACAAATGCACTTTTATCACAGACAAATATTAGGAGGAAACCTTAACACTTCATGGTAATAAAGGAAAGAACCAAATTGAGAGCATTATACTGAAATACAGTTGTTTTATTGATGTCTAAACTGTGACCATTATGCTGAAATACGATTGTTTTATTGATGTCTAAAGGGAGGACCATGAGAGCAGAGTGAGGACTATGCATATTCATGAGGCTAGCATCTCACTCTCCATTGAGAGACTATGGTCTATGGTCTATGGTACTATGGTTGACGCCAACACCCCTCATCAAATATTCAAAAAAGTATTCAAATAATGAAAGAAAGGAATAGGCGGGAGCTTGACAGCCCACCATTCCGCTCTGTGGACAACGGAGTGTGTAGGAGTAGTACAGGGTCTACTGTAGAGTCTCTAGGGTGTAGGAGTAGTACAGGGTCTACTGTAGAGGCTATAGGGTGTAGGAGTAGTACAGGGTCTACTGTAGAGGCTATAGGGTGTAGGATTACTACAGGGTCTACTGAGGGTCTCTAGGGTGTAGGAGTAGTACAGGGTCTACTGTAGAGGCTCTAGGGTGTAGGAGTAGTACAGGGTCTACTGTAGAGGCTATAGGGTGTAGGAGTAGTACAGGGTCTACTGTAGAGTCTCTAGGGTGTAGGAGTAGTATAGGGTCTACTGTAGAGGATCTATGGTGTAGGAGTAGTACAGGGTCTACTGTAGAGGATCTATGGTGTAGGAGTAGTACAGGGTCAACTGTAGGGGCTCTAGGGTGTAGGAGTAGTACAGGGTCTACTGTAGGGACTCTAGGGTGTAGGAGTAGTATAGGGTCTACTGTAGAGGATCTATGGTGTAGGAGTAGTACAGGGTCTACTGTAGAGGATCTAGGGTGTAGGAGTAGTACAGTGTCCCGCCCTTCTTCAGGAAGCAGCTATGCTGCCAAGTTCCGTTCTTGATGGAGCGATCATAGGTCCCCAGCAGGTCGTAGAGTTGCTGTCGTACACCTCCAACTTCACAGGGTTGTTCTCATAGGCATTGAAGAAGCTGAAGTCCTCCTTCCACCAGGGGTCAGATCGGTCATTCTTCACCACTGTCCTCCCCGCAAAGCTGCACCTACACCTTAAAGGGATAGTTCACCAAAATCACAAAATTACTTAGAGAACCATAGATTCTTTTATAATTTGGACTGGCCTTTAGCTGAGCTACAACCACCGGTCGAAGGTTCAGGAGAATCAGGGAGCTAAGTCCTGCTTTTAAAAAAATCGCTGAAGTTGGAGTCTTACCGAGTGCTGCATCTGTACACAGCCCATCGGTAAATAGCCCATCCAAACTACCTCATCCCCACATTGTTTTTATATCCTTTTTTTTGCTCTTTTGCACACCAGTATTTCTACTTGCATCATCTTCTGCACATCTATCACTCCAATGTTAATATGCTAAATTGTAATTACTTCGCTACTACGGCCTATTTATTGCCTTACCTCCTTATGCCATTTGCACACACAGTATATAGACTTTTCTATTGTGTTATTGACTGTACGTTTGTTTATTCCATGTGTAACTATGTGTGTTGTTTGTGTCCCACTGCTTTGCTTTATCTTGGCCAGGCTGTTGTAAATGAGAACTTGTTCTCAACTGGCCTACCTGGTTAAAAAAAGGTGAAACTTTTTTTTTTTTATTCATGGTGACCCCTAACCTCAGAGGGTCACCCAGAGACCACATAATATATTTCATGGTCAACAACCATTTTTATCTTGACTGTTTCCTTGCCCTGTAAGCAGTCTATTGACAAGGTAAGCCAGCAATCAATGCATTTGGGGGAACTATCCCTTTAATAACAATAATAAAATAATGATAGAGTTATATAAAGTTTTTTTCCCAGATGCTCAAAGGGCTATACATGGTAAGTGGTTGGGATATTACCTTATCCACCACCCAGACATATGGCGCCAGACAGATCAACCACACATCAGCTATCATGGTGGACAGGTGACTCAGGTGAGGAGAGATTTACCTCGACGTAGGCATCAGGGATCCCTAGCAGGCTGCTGTGCAGGTCAGTGGCACGGAGGTTTAACACCTTGGTGACCTTACGTTCCTCTGCTGTATAGATCTGGACCACAGCCAGTACACATACCACCAGCAGGCACCACAGAAGAGAGGAGGAGGACATGTCTCTCAGTCAGATAGGGCTTGATCTGTGGAGGGAAGATAACTAGGAGAGAGAAGGGGGGGGCAGAGAGAGAGAGAAACCGGGAGGGGTAGAAAGAGAGAAACCGAGGAGGGGAAGAAAGAGAGAAGAGAGGCAGAGAGAGAGAGGGGAAGAAAGAGAGAAGAGAGGCAGAGAGAGAGAGGGGAGAAAGAGAGAGAGCAGAGAGGGAAGAAAGAGAGAAGAGAGGCAGAGAGAGAGAGGGGAGAAAGAGAGAAGAGTGGCAGAGAGAGAGAGGGGAGAAAGAGAGAAGAGAGGCAGAGAGAGAGAGAGAAAGAGAAAATATAAACCTGAGAGAGAGGGAGAAAGAGAGAAGAGAGGCAGAGAGAGAGAGAGAGAGAGAGGGGGAGAAAGAGAGAAGAGAGGCAGAGAGAGAGAGAGAGGACATGACGTTGATTCAGCCAGGACACGTGGGAAACAATGATTCAACCAGGAGAAACAACGTTGATTCAAAGAAAGGAGAAAATATAAACCTGAAAACACTAACCATCTTCACAGAGGAGAGAAACAAATGAAAAGATAGAAAAAGTCAGAAGAAAGGAAAGACTTGATATATCAGGACATGACGTGGAAACAACGTTGATTCAACCAGGACATGACGTGGAAACAACGTTGATTCAACCAGGACATGACGTGGAAACAACGTTGATTCAACCAGGACATGACGTGGAAACAACGTGGAAACATGACGTGGAAACAACGTTGATTCAACCAGGACATGGAAACAACGTTGATTCAACCAGGACATGACGTGGAAACAACGTTGATTCAACCAGGACATGACGTGGAAACAACGTTGATTCAACCAGGACATGACGTGGAAACAACGTTGATTCAACCAGGACATGACGTGGAAACAACGTTGATTCAACCAGGACATGAACGTTGAAACAGGACATGACGTGGAAACAACGTTGATTCAACCAGGACATGACGTGGAAACAACGGATTCAAATGACGTGGAAACGTTGATTCAACCAGGACATGACGTGGAAACAACGTTGATTCAACCAGGACATGACGTGGAAACAACGTTGATTCAACCACATGACGGGAAACAACGTTGATTCAACCAGGACATGACGTGGAAACAACGTTGATTCAACCAGGACATGACGTGGAAACAACATGACGTGGAAACAACGTTGATTCAACCAGGACATGACGTGGAAACAACGTTGATTCAACCAGGACATGACGTGGAAACAACGTTGATTCAACCAGGACATGACATGTGGAAACAACGTTGATTCAACCAGGACATGACGTGGAAACAACGTTGATTCAACCAGGACATGACGTGGAAACAACGTTGATTCAACCAGGACATGAAACGATTCAACCAGGGAAACAACGTTGATTCAACCAGGACATGACGTGGAAACAACGTTGATTCAACCAGGACATGAAACAACGTGGATTCAAACGGAAACAACCAGGACATGACGTGGAAACAACGTTGATTCAACCAGGACACATGAAACAACGTTGATTCAACCAGGACATGACGTGGAAACAACGTTGATTCAACCAGGACATGACGTGGAAACAACGTTGATTCAACCAGGACATGACGTGGAAACAACGTTGATTCAACCAGGACATGAAACGTGATTCAACCAACGCGGAAACAACGTTGATTCAACCAGGACATGACGTGGAAACAACGTTGATTCAACCAGGACATGACAACGTTGGAAACAACAACGTTGATTCAACCAGGACATGACGTGGAAACAACGTTGATTCAACCAGGACATGGAAACAACGTTGATTCAACCACATGACGTTGAAACATCGCGTTGATTCAACCAGGACATGAAACGTTGATTCAACCAGGAAACGGAAACAACGTTGATTCAACCAGGACACATGGACGTGATTCAACCAGGACACGTGGAAACAACGTTGATTCAACCAGGACATGGAAACGTTGATTCAACCAGGACAACGTGGAAACAACGTTGATTCAACCCGGACATGATGTGGATTCAAAACAACGTTGATTCAACCAGGACATGAAAACAACGATTCAACCAGGACATGACGTGGAAACGTTGATTCAACCAACCAGGAAACATTCAACCAGGACATGACGTGGAAACAACGTTGATTCAACCAGGACATGAGGACATGACATGACGTGGAAACAACGTTGATTCAACCAGGACATGGAAACAACGTTGATTCAACCAACACATCGTTGATTCAACCAGGACATGACGTGGAAACATCGTTGATTCAACCAGGACATGACGTGGAAACAACGTTGATTCAACCAGGACATGACGTGGAAACAACGTTGATTCAACCAGTTTTTGCCCAATGAGTTCTTTAAATTATGTTCATTTTCAAATATAATACATTATAAAGTAAACTCTCGGTAGGGTCATAATACCTGTGTTCTGTAGAGTCTGGGGACGAGCGTCTGTCTGTCAGGAAAACCAACCGCTGATGGTTGTTCCTATGTACTCTCACTGTTTGTAAACACCTACCTCACCCGTGTATCCACAATACACCCTCAACATACATCCCCTCTCCCCCCGCACAGAAATGCAATGACACTCCACAGGTGGCTTGTTCTCAGTAATGCCTCAACCAATGAGATAACAGTCTGCGTTGCCAAATAACAGCAACACCTACAAATAGTATAAACCTCTAATGGTGATGAAATGAAGGCCAGGCTTTTGAATAAACTCTTTGAAGGCTAGATTCACAGCCTTCAAAGAGTGAGGAAAACTTTGCCAGCTGTCAAATCATTGCTTCCCTGTTTTTTATCAATTCCTCTCAAAGCTCATTGGAGGATGACAACCAAGGGAGGGACCTTGGATCCACTCATCTCCTCCGAAGCGATTTGAGATGGATTGAGGAAACAAGGAGGGAGGAAGCAAGGATTTGACAGCCAGTAATGTTTTCATACACCGCCAGTCCAATGTGTCCATAAAGGGGAGGTTACTAGTTCTTTACAATACCTTCATCCCAAATGGCACCCTTTTCCCTATATAGTGCACTACTTTAGACCAGGGCCCATAGAGTGGGTAGTGCCCTACATAGGGAATAGGGTGCCATTTGGAACACAAACAGGGACTAATAGCTGAGTGACGTATCATGTGTCATCATGACGTATTCCCACGGCAACAGGGTAGCCTAGTGGTTAGAGCGTTGGACTAGTAACCGGATGGTTGTGAGTTCAAACCCCCGAGCTGACAAGGTACAAATCTGTCGTTCTGCCCCTGAACAGGCAGTTAACTCACTGTTCCCAGGCCATCATTGAAAATAAGAATGTGTTCTTAACTGACTTGCCTGGTTAAATAAAGGTAAAAATAAAAAAAACACGTTGTTCCACACCTGTGATTGTTCAAGCTGGCCTGAAATGTGTTTGGTATGCCTTGTTCCAACATTGTTTCATTTCTTTAAAACATGTTTCCTCACAGCACAAGAAGAGTCTGGTATCTGTACATTTGGTCTGGTTCCTTAATTAAATACCTAAATTAGCTCTACACTGTTACTGCTTTCTTACTTTGTCCTAACCCCTAATAAATATTCTTTGCAGGGGACATGCTATATCTTTTCTTTGTTTTCAAACTTTTCAACTGCCCTAAAATAGAACCAATAGTGAATCAGGAAGACCCGGGTATTTGTGTCCTAACTGTAAAAACACACATATATAGCTTTAAATCACTTCCTTTTATTTGTGTTACTCTCTAAGAATTGTGTTCCTTTTCTAACAGACCTTCATGTAAGTGAGCCTCATTTCAACACAACTAAAAAAAATATGAGAGAGACTGAAAGCCATGTGCAGTGAATCTACTTTTTTATTAATTGATGCCATGGTAGAGTGAGCACGGAAGGGACAGTTGGACAGAGCCAATCAGACACAGAGTTAGAAGGAGCATAACAGTACAATCATAGTGACAAGAGGTCAACTTCTTTACTGCAGTTCACGAGATAAACAGACACAGAACCCATGTTTTATGATCACGTTTACTGGAAATAAGCAGTTGTATGTTGCTAAATTTGGTGCATGGACAGTCTTAAATCTGGTGCATGGACAGTCTTAAATCTGGTGCATGGACAGTCTTAAATCTGGTGCACTGTTTGTCATGCATGGTCCCGGATCCCCTGAGATCCGATTTATACCCAAATCAGTTAAATACACAAAGTGGGAGACTGAGAGAGAGACATCAGTGTAGACACTAATTACAATACACTAACTGTAAGGTGGAGGTGGAGTTTTGTACTGCTCAATGTTCTAGAATCTAGTCTGTTATGATGAGCCTGATGATGAGGTCAGGGGAGGACGGTTTTTCAGCTCAGTTTGAGGAGAATTAGAAATCCATGTAACAGATGAGGGGTCCGAAATGGGATGTTGTTGTAAATATAGATAAGAGGAGAGAGACCATGGGACCAGACGTTGCTGTAGATAACAAGAGGCCTCTACTGGATATAGGACTATCAGTAGTAAATGTTGTTTTAACTATGTGGAAGGGGTCTAATGAGCTCTAGGGTGTACTGTAGGCTTTTAGGGTGTAGGGGTAGTACAGGGTTTACTGTAGAGGCTCCAGAATGTAGGAGTAGTATGGAGTCAACTGTAGAGGCTCTAGGGTGTAGGAGTAGTACTGGGTCTACTGTAGAGGCTCTAGGGTGTAGGAGTAGTACAGTGTCTACTGTAGAGGCTCTAGGGTGTAGGAGTAGTACTGGGTCTACTGTAGAGGCTCTAGGGTGTAGGAGTAGTACAGGGTTTACTAAAGAGGGTGTAAGAGTAGTACAGGGTCTACTGAAGAGGCTCTAAGGCGTAGGAGTAGTACAGTGTCTACTGTAGGGGCTCTAGGGTGTAGGAGTAGTACAAGGTCTACTGTAGGGGCTCTTGGGTATAGGAGTAGTACAGGGTTTACTGTAGGGGCTCAAGGGTGTAGGAGTAGTACAGTGTCTACTGTAGAGGCTCTAGGGTGTAGGACTAGTACAGGGTCTACTGTAGAGGCTCTAGGGTGTAGGAGTAGTACAGTGTCTACTGTAGGGGCTCTAGGGTGTAGGAGTAGTACAGGGTCTACTGTAGGGGCTCTAGGGTGTAGGAGTAGTACAGGCTCCCTCCCTTCTTCAGGAAACATTGATGTTGCCAAGTTCCATTCTTGATGGAGCGCTCGCAGGTCCCCAGCAGGTCGTCGAAGAGCAGGTCGGAGTCATACACCTCCAGCCTCATGGGGTCGTTCTCAATGGCGTTGAAGAAGTTGAAGTCCTCCTTCCACCAGGGGTCATGGTTGTTGTTCTTTACCTCTGTCTTCCCGCCGTAGCCCGAGCCCATAAACACCTAAATCACAATGATACTTGTGATGATAATGACAATAATGATGATGATGATGATGATGATGATGAGAATAATGATACTGATAATAATGATAATAATAATATTTAACACCATAGTACCCTACAAACTCGTCATTAAGCTGGAGACCCTGGGTCTCGACCCCGCCCTGTGCAACTGGGTCCTGGACTTTCTGACAGGCCGCCCCAAGGTGGTGAGGGTAGGAAACAACATCTCCACCCTGCTGATCCTCAACACTGGGGCCCCACAAGGGTGCGTTCTGAGCCCTCTCCTGTACTCCCTGTTCACCCACGACTGCGTGGCCATGCACGCCTCCAACTCAATCATTAAGTTTGCAGACGACACTACAGTGGTAGGCTTTTTAATTATTTTTTTTATTTATTTCACCTTTATTTAACCAGGTAGGCTAGTTGGGAACAAGTTCTCATTTGCAACTGCGACCTGGCCAAGATAAAGCATAGCAGTGTGAACACACAACACAGAGTTACATATGCGGTAAACAATTAACAAGTCAGTAGAAAAATAAAAAAAAGAGTCTATATACATTGTGTGCAAAAGGCATGAGGAGGTCGGCGAATAATTACAATTTTGCAGATTAACACTGGAGTGATAAATGATCAGATGGTCATCTACAGGTAGAGATATTGGTGTGCAAAAGAGCAGAAAAGTAAATAAATAAAAACAGTATGGGGTTGAGGTAGGTAAAAATGGGTGGGCTATTTTACCGATAGACTATGTACAGCTGCAGCGATCGGTTAGCTGCTCAGATAGCATATGTTTGAAGTTGGTGAGGGAGATAAGAGTCTCCAACTTCAGCGATTTTTGCAATTCGTTCCAGTCACAGGCAGTAGAGAACTGGAACGAAAGGCGGCCAAATGAGGTGTTGGCTTTAGGGATGATCAGTGAGATACACCTGCTGGAGCGCGTGCTACGGATGGGTGTTGCCATCGTGACCAGTGCACTGAGATAAGGCGGAGCTTTACCTAGCATGGACTTGTAGATGACCTGGAGCCAGTGGGTCTGGCGACGAATATGTAGCGAGAGCCAGCCGACTAATATGTAGAGAGGGCCAGCCGACTAGAGCATACAAGTCGCAGTGGTGGGTGGTATAAGGTGCTTTAGTGACAAAACGGATGGCACTGTGATAAACTGCATCCAGTTTGCTGAGTAGAGTGTTGGAAGCAATTTTGTAGATGACATCGCCGAAGTCGAGGATCGGTAGGATAGTCAGTTTTACTCGGGTAAGTTTGGCGGCGTGAGTGAAGGAGGCTTTGTTGCGGAATAGAAAGCCGACTCTTGATTTGATTTTGGATTGGAGATGTTTGATATGAGTCTGGAAGGAGAGTTTACAGTCTAGCCAGACACCTAGGTACTAATAGATGTCCACATATTCAAGGTCGGAACCATCCAGGGTGGTGATGCTGGTCAGGCGTGCGGGTGCAGGCAGCGAACGGTTGAAAAGCATGCATTTGGTTTTACTAGCGTTTAAGAGCAGTTGGAGGCCACGGAAGGAGTGTTGTATGGCATTGAAGCTCGTTTGGAGGTTAGATAGCACAGTGTCCAAGGACGGGCCGGAAGTATATGGAATGGTGTCATCTGTGTAGAGGTGGATCAGGGAATCAGCATGAGCAACATCATTGATATATACAGAGAAAAGAGTCGGCCTGAGGATTGAACCCTGTGGCACCCCCATAGAGACTGCCAGAGGACCGGACAGCATGCCCTCCGATTTGACACACTGAACTCTGTCTGCAAAGTAATTGGTGAACCAGGCAAGGCAGTCATCCGAAAAACCGAGGCTACTGAGTCTGCCGATAAGAATATGGTGATTGACAGAGTCGAAAGCCTTGGCAAGGTCGATGAAGACGGCTGCACAGTACTGTCTTTTATCGGTTATGATATCGTTTAGTACCTTGAGCGTGGCTGAGGTGCACCCATGACCGGCTCGGAAACCAGATTGCACAGCGGAGAAGGTACGGTGGGATTCGAGATGGTCAGTGACCTGTTTGTTGACTTGGCTTTCGAAGACCTTAGATAGGCAGGGCAGGATGGATATAGGTCTGTAACAGTTTGGGTCCAGGGTGTCTCCCCCTTTGAAGAGGGGGATGACTGCGGCAGCTTTCCAATCCTTGGGGATCTCAGACGATATGAAAGAGAGGTTGAACAGGCTGGTAATAGGGGTTGCGACAATGGCGGCGGATAGTTTCAGAAATAGAGGGTCCAGATTGTCAAGCCCAGCTGATTTGTACGGGTCCAGGTTTTGCAGCTCTTTCAGAACATCTGCTATCTGGATTTGGGTAAAGGAGAACCTGGAGAGGATTGGGCGAGTAGCTGCGGGGGGGGGGTGGAGCTGTTGGCCGAGGTTGGAGTAGCCAGGCAGAAGGCATGGCCAGCTGTTGAGAAATGCTTGTTGAAGTTTTCGATAATCATGGTTTTATCGGTGGTGACCGTGTTACCTAGCCTCAGTGCAGTGGGCAGCTGGGAGGAGGTGCTCTTGTTCTCCATGGACTTCACAGTGTCCCAGAACTTTTTGGAGTTGGAGCTACAGGATGCAAACTTCTGCCTGAAGAAGCTGGCCTTAGCTTTCCTGACTGACTGCGTGTATTGGTTCCTGACTTCCCTGAACAGTTACATATCGCGGGGACTATTCGATGCTATTGCAGTCCGCCACAGGATATTTTTGAGGGCAGTCAGGTCTGGAGTGACCCAAGGGCTATATCTGTTCTTAGTTCTGCATTTTTTGAACGGAGCATGCTTATCTAAAATGGTGAGGAAGTTACTTTTAAAGAATGACCAGGCATCCTCAACTGACGGGATGAGGTCAATGTCCTTCCAGGATACCCGGGCCAGGTTGATTAGAAAGGCCTGCTCACAGAAGTGTTTTAGGGAGCGTTTGACAGTGATGAGGGGTGGTCGTTTGACTGCGGCTCCGTAGCGGATACAGGCAATGAGGCAGTGACCGCTGAGATCCTGGTTGAAGACAGCGGAGGTGTATTTGGAGGGCCAGTTGGTCAGGATGACGTCTATGAGGGTGCCCTTGTTTACAGATTTAGGGTTGCACCTGGTGGGTTCCTTGATGATTTGTGTGAGATTGAGGGCATCTAGCTTAGATTGTAGGACTGCCGGGGTGTTAAGCATATCCCACTTTAGGTCACCTAACAGAACAAACTCTGAAGCTAGATGGGGGGCGATCAATTCACAAATGGTGTCCAGGGCACAGCTGGGAGCTGAGAGGTGTCGGTAGCAGGCGGCAACAGTGAGAGACTTATTTCTGGAGAGAGTAATTTTCAAAATTAGTAGTTCGAACTGTTTGGGTATGGACCTGGAAAGTATGACATTACTTTGCAGGCTATCTCTGCAGTAAACTGCAACTCCTCCCCCTTTGGCAGTTCTATCTTGACGGAAAATGTTATAGTTGGGTATGGAAATCTCCGAATTTTTGGTGGCCTTCCTGAGCCAGGATTCAGACACGGCAAGGACATCAGGGTTAGCAGAGTGTGCTAAAGCAGTGAGTAAAACAAACTTAGGGAGGAGGCTTCTGATGTTGACATGCATGAAACCAAGGCTTTTTCGATCACAGAAGTCAACAAATGAGGGTGCCTGGGGACATGCAGGGCCTGGGTTTAACTCCACATCACCCGCGGAACAGAGGAGGAGTAGAATGAGGGTGCGGCTAAAGGCTATCAAAACTGGTCGCCTAGAGCGTTGAGGACAGAGAATAAAAGGAGCAGATTTCTGGGCATGGTAGAATATATTCAGGGCATAATGCGCAGACAGGGGTATGGTGGGGTGCGGGTGCAGCGGAGGTAAGCCCAGGCACTGGGTGATGATGAGAGAGGTTGTATCTCTGGACATGCTGGTTGTAATGGGTGAGGTCACCGCATGTGTGGGAGGTGGGACAAAGGAGGTATCAGGGGTATGAAGAGTGGAACTAGGGGCTCCATTGTAAACTAAAACAATTATAACTAACCTGAACAACAGTATACAAGGCATATTGACATTTGAGAGAGACATACAGCGAGGCATACAGTAATCACAGGTGTTGAATTGGGAGAGCTAGCTAAAACAGTAGCTAAAACAGTAGGTGAGACAACAACAGCTAATCCGCTAGCACAACAACAGCAGGTAAAAGGGCGTTGACTAGGCAGGGAGGGTCGGATTAACTACACACAGAGCCTGAGTGCGGCTGGGGCCGACAGATAAAACATAAACAAGCAGAATGGAGTACCGTGATTAATGGACATTCCAGCATGCATCAGCTATGTAGCCAAGTGATCAGTGTCCAGGGGGCAGCGGTGGATGGGGCAGGGAAGCTGGACTGGCGAGTACAATGACTAAATAGCTTGTAGCTAGTTAGCTGGTTAGCTTCTGGAGGTTCTTGAGTGTGTTCTAAAAATAAAAAATAATAGCGATTCCGTATCACATTGGGTGAGGCAGGTTACCGGAAGGTATAAACAAATTAAAAATCGAAAAGAGATTGAAAGTAAATATGGGTCCAGTGAGTGTTTGGGACGCGGCGATTCAGACGGTTAGCAGGCCTGTGCTAACAAGCTAACAGTTAGTAGGCTGGGGCTAAACAAGGTAGCAGTTAGCGGACCGGGGCTAAACAAACTAGCAGTTAGCGGACCGGGGATAAACAAGCTAGCAGTTAGCAGGCCGAATTAGCAAGCAAGGAGATAGCAAGGGCTAGAAAGTTAGCCTTTGGCGGGGCGTCGCGATGGGGTGAGTCTGTTTCCTCGATAGACCGGTCATGGGTCCGGATATTGTAGCCCAGGAGTATGCTTTGGTGGTAGCACAGGAGCTCTGGCCGGGCTAGCTTCAAGCTAAGTGGGTGGAAACGCTAGCCAGGAGTAATCATCCGGGGTTGCGGTTAGCTAGTTAGCTAGTTGTGAAGATCCAGTTGAAAATGTTCCGTTTGCGGTGGGAATCCGGTGGGAATCCGGGGATAAGAAATAATAATAGGTCCGTTATGCTCTGGATAGAGTCGCGTTGTTCGAACTGGCGAGAGCTTTCTGAGCTAAAGGTTAGCTGATGACCGGTTAGCTGAAGACCGCTAGCAATGGTTTGCTGACTGATAGCTGGTAGTTAGCTGGCTAGCTTCAGTTGAGGGGATCCGGATCCGAAGTAAATATAAATACTTCAGAAAAAATAGCAACATTGGGTGAGGCGGGTTGCAGGAGAGTATTTGGAAGTTGAGGTTTAGCAAAATGTTTTAAAAGATATGTGAAGAAAAATATGTTTAAAAAAAAAAACGATATATACGATATATACAAGGGACACGACACGACAAGACGTCCGACTGCTACGCCATCTTGGAGAACAAATTACCAACAATGATGAGACGGCCTACAGGGAGGAGGTGAGGGCCCTCGGAGTGTGGTGTCAGGAAAATAACCTCACACTCAACATCCACAAAACCAAGGAGATGATTGTGGACTTCAGGAAACAGCAGAGGGAGCACCCCCCTATCCACATCGACGGGACAGTAGTGGAGAAGGTGGAAAGTTTTAAGTTCCTCGGCGTACACATCACGGACAAACTGAAATGTTTCACCCACACAGACAGCGTGGTGAAGAAGCCGCAACAGTGCCTCTTCAACCTCAGGAGGCTGAAGAAATTTGGCTTGTCACCGAAAACACTCACACATTTTTACAGATGCACAATCAAGAGCATCCTGTCGGGTTGTATCACCGCCTGGTACGGCAACTGCTCCGCCCACAACCGTAAGACTCTCCAGAGGGTAGTGAGGTCTGCACAACGCATCACCGGGAGCAAACTACCTGCCCTCCAGGACACCTACACCACCCGATGTCACAGGAAGGCCAAAAATATCATCAAGGACAACCACACGAGCCACTGCCTGTTCACCCCGCTTTCATCCAGAAGGCGAGGTCAGTACAGGTGCATCAAAGCTGGGACCGAGAGACTGAAAAACAGCTTCTATCTCAAGGCTATCAGACTGTTAAACAGCCACCACTAACATTGAGTGGCTGCTTCATACTCCTACATACTGACTCATCTCCAGCCACTTTAATAATTAATAATTGGATGTAATAAATATATCACTAGCCACTTTAAACAATGCCACTTTATATAATGTTTACATACCCTACATTACTCATATGTATAAACTGTACTCTATACCATCTACTGCATCTTGCCTATACTGCACGACCATCGCTCATCCATATATTTATATGTACATATTCTTATTCATTCCCTTACACTTGTGTTTGTATAAGGCAGTTGTGAAATTGTTTGATTACTTGTTAGTTATTACTGCACGGTCGGAACTAGAAGCACAAGCATTTCGCTACACTCGCATTAAAATCTGCTAACCATGTGTATGTGACCAATAAAATTTGAATTGATTTGATTTATCATCATTCTTATCATTATCATCATCATTATTACAATTATTTTCATTATCGTCATTATCATCATTAGATTGGATTTATAAGCCCCCGCCCCCACACAGATGTTCATAGTATAAAGGGGGAAGGGTGACTCACCTCATCTAATCTACTAATGTATAGCACTAGCACCTGGCTATTTTGCACCACATCAGCTATCATGGTGGACAGGTGACTCAGGTGAGGAGAGATTTACCTTGACGTAGGCATCAGGGGTCTGGAACAAGCCGCTGTTCAGGTCGCTGGCTCTGAGGTTGAACACCTTGAGGACCTTACGTTCCTCTGCTGCATAGATCTGGACCACAGCCAGAACACACACCACCAGCAGGCACCACAGAAGAGAGGAGGAGGACATGGCTATCAGTCAGATAGGGCTTGATCTGTGGAGGGAAGACAACTAGGAGAGGGGGCAGAGAGGGAGGGAGGGAGAAAGAGAGAAGAGAAGCAGAGTGAGAGAGATAGAGAGGGAGGGAGGAAGAAAGAGAGAGAGAGAGAGAGAGAGAGGGAGAAATAGAGAGAGAGAGAGAGAGAGCGAGAGAGAGAGAGAGAGAGAGAGAGAAAGAGAAATAGAGAGAGAGAGAGAGAGAGAGAGAAAGAGAGAGAGAGAGAGAGATACAACAGGATTGGACCCTTTTTTCCCATTTTGCCTAAAATGACATACCCAAATCTAACTGCCTGTAGCTCTGGACCTGAAGCAAGGATATGCATATTCTTGATACCATTTGAAAGGAAACACTTTGAAGTTTGTGGAAGTGTGAAATTAATTTAGGAGAAAATAACACATTAGATCTGGTAAAAGATAATACAAAGAAAAAAACTTGAATTTTCAAACTGTAGAACCCAGTTCCTACATTTGAATATAAAAATTGATTTTATCAAACAAAACCATGCTACATTTTATCTCTGGGACCCTCAGGATGACAAATCAGAGCCAGATTACTGAATGTAAGTACATTATTTACCTTCAGAGATTAATGTATCAAACCAGTTGCCGTGCTAGAAGTGTTCTGTTCTTGTGCACTCAAACAATAGCATGGTATTCTTTCACTGTAATAGCTACTGTAAATTGGAGAGTGCAGTTAGATTAACAATAATTTAAGCTTTCTGAAATTATGTCTATGACATGTCTATGTCCTGGAAAGGTCCTCATGCTAATCACATTAGAGCACGTTAGCTCAACTGTCCCGCGCGCGGGGGGGGTCCGTAGAGGTTAAAGAGAGTGTATGAGCTTGTCACAGAGCAGAAACTGTCTTCAAACCATAAACATACACACATAACAATGTAATAACAATGTACATCCATTTGAAGGTCTCGTTCAGTTTAGGGATATCAACTAGGAGAGAGAAGAAGAAGATACACATGCCACATACAGAGAGAAGAAGAAGATACACATGCCACAATACAGAGAGAAGAAGAAGATACACATGCCACATACAGAGAGAAGAAGAAGATACACATGCCACATACAGAGAGAAGAAGAAGATACACATGCCACAATACAGAGAGAAGAAGAAGATACACATGCCACAATACAGAGAGAAGAAGAAGATACACATGCCACAATACAGAGAGAAGAAGAAGATACACATGCCACATACAGAGAGAAGAAGAAGATACACATGCCACAATACAGAGAGAAGAAGAAGATACACATGCCACAATACAGAGAGAAGAAGAAGATACACATGCCACATACAGAGAGAAGAAGAAGATACACATGCCACAATACAGAGAGAAGAAGAAGATACACATGCCACAATACAGAGAGAAGAAGAAGATACACATGCCACAATACAGAGAAGAAGAAGATACACATGCCACAATACAGAGAAGAAGAAGATACACATGCCACAATACAGAGAGAAGAAGAAGATACACATGCCACAATACAGAGAGAAGAAGAAGATACACATGCCACATACAGAGAGAAGAAGAAGATACACATGCCACATACAGAGAGAAGAAGAAGATACACATGCCACAATACAGAGAGAAGAAGAAGATACACATGCCACAATACAGAGAGAAGAAGAAGATACACATGCCACAATACAGAGAGAAGAAGAAGATACACATGCCACAATACAGAGAGAAGAAGAAGATACACATGCCCATACAAGAACAGAGAGAGGAGAAGCCAAGATACAGCAGAGAAACAAACCCAGTAGAGACGAAACTACAGAGAGAAAGAAGCCAAGATACAGCTGAGAGAAACAAACCCAGTAGAGACGAAGAAAACTACAGAGAGAGAAAGAGAAGCCAAGATACAGCTGAGAGAAACAAACCCAGTAGAGACGAAGAAAACTACAGAGAGAAAGAGAAGCCAAGATACAGCTGAGAGAAACAAACCCAGTAGAGACGAAGAAAACTACAGAGAGAGGGAGAAGCCAAGATACAGCTGAGAGAAACAAACCCAGTAGAGACGAAGAAAACTACAGAGAGAGGGAGAAGCCAAGATACAGCTGAGAGAAACAAACCCAGTAGAGACGAAGAAAACTACAGAGAGAGGGAGAAGCCAAGATACAGCTGAGAGAAACAAACCCAGTAGAAACAAACCCAGATACAGCTGAGAGAAACAAACCCAGTAGAGACGAAGAAAACTACAGAGAGAGGGAGAAGCCAAGATACAGCTGAGAGAAACAAACCCAGTAGAGACGAAGAAAACTACAGAGAGAGTGAGAGATAGAAATATGGATTGGCTGTCCTTTACCTCATACCTTGTAGCGTCTGAATGCTGTGCATTCTAACCAGTAAATATAACATACTGTACAGTCCCTTCAGCCCCCTCCACTCTAAAGGTGATAGCAACATACATATGGTCAGTTCTCAAGCATCGTCTCAGCCAATGAGTCTCCACGGTGCTGGCTATGAGACGGCAACGCCCTATACTACGTGGCAAACAGGGATTTGAACTGAAATCCTATGTTGCGTCCCAGAAAGGACCCTATTCTCTATACAGCACTATGGGCCCTGGTCAAAAATAGAGCACTATATAGGGAATATGGTGAAATTTGGGATGAAGCATGGGTTAACAGAGATGGTCTCATTACATAATGACTGTGAGAAAAGGCTTTCCTCCAACAGGTGGGTGACAACAGGGGCCAACGTTGTTGTCATGGTTAACAGAGGTAGAAATGGTTTCATTACATAATGAAAGGTAGGTTACGGCATGCCTGAGAGAAAAGGCTTTCCTCCAACAGCTGGGTTAATTTGACCAAAAACTATAAACCTGTAGCTAATATCGACCAAGTCTTCACAACCTAATTACACTATCTAACTAAGATATCTTTAGCTATCAAGCTAGCTTGTCTGCTGGAGGAAATGCTTTTCCTTAGGGTGCTTTATAGTCATTCAGTTTTTGTTATTCTTTTGTTTTTTTTATCCTCTTATGTTTGTGGTGTAGTAAATATTTCAGATTTTATTTTCATTGTTGCTGTTTTTTCCTGTGAATCACAATGCGTTGCATTCCATGTCTGTAAAGTGGTGTATAAATAAAGCTTGATTTGATTTGAATGCACAGAGACACCGTGATGAGATAGATCCTGTGGCCCATTGTCGTGCCATTCATCCGCCGCCATCACCTCATGTTTCAGAATGATAATGCACGGCCCCATGTCCTGCATAAGACCAGCCCTTAGCCGTTGTATATTGGCCGTATACTTATTGCTTAAGTATACAATTCCTGGAAACTGAAAATGTCCCAGTTCTTCCATGGCCTACATACTCACCAGACATGTCACCCATTGAGCCTGTTTGGGATGCTCTGCATCGACGTGTACAACAGAGTGTTCCAGTTCCAGCCAATATCCAGCAACTTTGAACAGCCATTGAAGAGGAGTGGGACAACATTCCACAGGCCACAATCAACAGGCTGATTAACTCTATGTGAAGGAGATGTGTCGCGCTGCATGAGACAAATGGTCACACCAGATACTGACTGGTTATCTGATCCACTCCCCTAACTTTTTTAAAGTATCTGTGACCAACAGATGCATATCTGTATTCCCAGTCATGTGAAATCCATAGATTAGAGCCTAATTAATTTATTTCAATTGACTGATTTTCATTATATTTTACTGTAACTCAGTAAAATATTTGAAATTGTCGCGAGTTGCGTTTATTTTTTTATTCAGTGTATCACTCAAATATCAAATAAATGGTGGCCAATACTGAGAGATATCGTGAGGCTACCTTCACATATCTGAAATGATATGATCAATCAATGTTTACAGAACATGACAGGCATCCAGTGACTCGCTGTACAACTCTGATGATAAAACCTAAATGTTTTGCATGGAATAATCTGAAATGTGTTCTTCTGACCATTCTCTTCAAGAGGTGATGATATTACAACCAAATAGTTCATATTTAACAATCCATTGAAAATGCCACTCAGTTGTCAAAGATTTTAGCGGAGCTGGGGGTCTCCTTGCCCCCCGGGCAGGAAAATCAAACGCTCTGCACCTTATTGTGACGTTTTCTTGATAACAACCTATTACAGTGTCACAAACATTTGTACTTACTGTCTATCAGAACCTTTGTCACCCAATATACTTTGTGACTGAGAGACTGGGGTGATGGTACGACAGTTTAACCACAGTGGAGGCTGCTGAAGGGAGAATGGACGGAATGGAGCGAATGGCATCAAACACCTGGAAACAATGTGTTGGATGTATTTGTGTCATACCCTGACTTTAGAGATCCTTTAAATTCTCTATTTGGTTAGGTCAGGGTGTGACTAGGGTGGGCAATCTATGTTTTCTATTTCTTTGTTGGCCGGGTATGGTTCCCAATCAGAGGCAGCTGTCTATCATTGTCTCTGATTGGGGATCATGCTTAGGCAGCCTGTTTTCCACCTGTAGTTTGTGGGATCTTCGTTTTCTTCTGTATTGTTTTTGTTGAGTTTCATATTTATTAAACATGCGGGCCTCTTAAGTACGCTGGGCCTTGGTCCATTCATTCAGACGATCGTGTCAATTTGATACCATTCCACTGATTCAGCTCCAGTCATTTCCACAAACCCGTCTTCCCCAATTAATGTGCCTGTGTTTAACCCTCTGCACTTTTGCTGTTTTATTTCACAACAGTCACACCTACATGTATAAATTACCTCAACTAACCTGTACCCCCGCACACTGACTCGGTACAGTCTGTATATAGCCTTGTTATTGTTATTCTTATTGCGTTACTTTTTATTTGTACTTTTTATTTTAGTCTAATATTTTCTCAACACTTCTTGAACTGCACTGTTGGTTTAAGGGCTTGTAAAGTCAACATTTCACGGTAAGGTCTACACCTGTTCCATTCGGCGCATGTGACAAATACATTTTGATTTGATTGGTACTGTGGTGAAGCTGTGATTGGTACTGTGGTGAAGCTGTGGTTGGTACTGTGGTGAAGCTGTGATTGGTACTGTGGTGAAGCTGTGATTGGTTCCTGTGGTGAAGCTGTGATTGGTACTGTGGTGAAGCTGTGATTGGTTCCTGTGGTGAAGCTGTGGTTGGTACTGTGGTGAAGCTGTGATTGGTACTGTGGTGAAGCTGTGGTTGGTACTGTGGTGAAGCTGTGATTGGTACTGTGGTGAAGCTGTGATTGGTTCCTGTGGTGAAGCTGTGGTTGGTACTGTGGTGAAGCTGTGATTGGTACTGTGGTGAAGCTGTGGTTGGTACTGTGGTGAAGCTGTGATTGGTACTGTGGTGAAGCTGTGATTGGTTCCTGTGGTGAAGCTGTGATTGAATCATGAATCATGAATCATCACTGAATCATGTCTTTGGAGAGCAGACGGGATCAGATCTGACTGACATTTACTAAATCCCTGCAGAACTCCCAGTTTGCAGATTGGCTCCATCCAAGCAGACAGCAGATTACTGGACAGGAAACCCGCAACAGCCACAAACTGAACACTCCGATGACACGTGCAGGTCGCTGTCAGAACTCTAACATCCCATTCTTCACTACACTGATCATGCATACAATATATAGCCCAATGTCTTCCTAAGAACTCTAAAGATGTGCTTTCTAAAAAGCAGCAGGGTAGCCTAGTGGTTAGAGCGTTGGACTAGTAACCGGAAGGTTGCAAGTTCAAATCCCCGGGCTGACAAGGTACAAATCTGTCATTCTGCCCCTGAACAGGCAGTTAACCCACTGTTCCTAGGCTGACATTGGAAATAAGAATTTGTTCTTAACTGACTTAACTTACTTTAAATAAAGCTGCCACCCTTAAACTTGTTGTTTTGATTGCATATTTTAACATTGTATTATATTAACTGTTTTTCTAGTTTAGGATCTGATAATTATATTTGATTGATGTTATGACTGTAAATTGGTGTACATTTCAGTCTATGACTGTGAGAAACCAATTAAACCTACTACTACTACTACTATCCCCATTTAGTCAAATGTTTCCATTATCTTGGCAGTTACCTGTATGTGTCTATATTAGAATAAATCTGACAGAGAATATAGTGTACTGTCCAAGACAAGTACACACTGCAGGTAATATATTATACTTGCTTTGAACACCATACTGTATGGTGGTTCTTTAGAGTTCATAAGGGGTTTTAATTGAGATACAACTTAACGAGAAATGCACAGTAAACTTGCTGTGTCAAATAAAATATGTATTAAAGCATTTACAAGTATCATGCAGAACTATTGAAGCATAACTATTGAAGCATAACTATTGAAGAATCAAGTTAATGACAGTATCATTCAGGTTTTAAGTATCCAGGTAAGGTGACTCTTTCGGTTAAAAGCATTCGATTTTGCTATCGCACACATAATGTGGGATTTGTGTGCCCCATGAAAACTATTTTCACCCCCCCGACATAAGGAGACACAAAATTACATGTTTCGTAGTTACACTGCATTCCTGAGATCTCAAAAAACACCAGTCAGACAGGATTCTTACAGAGTGTCACGTTCTGACCTTTATTTCCTTTGTTTTGTATTTAGTTAGTATGGTCAGGGCGTGAGTTGGGTGGGCAGTCTATGTTTGTTTTTCTATGATTTGGGGATTTCTATGTTTCGGCCTAGTATGGTTCTCAATCAGAGGCAGGTGTCATTAGTTGTCTCTGATTGAGGATCATACTTAGGTAGCTTGGGTTGCACTGTTTGTTTGTGGGTGATTGTCTATGTTGATGGCTTGTTTCAGCGCAGTTCGCGTTAGCTTCACGGTTGTTATTTCGTTTATTGTTTTTGTATAGTGTGTTTCAGTGTTCAGTGTTTTCTTTATTAAAATTCATCATGAACACGTATCACGCCGCATTTTGGTCCTCCGATCCTTCTCGCCTCTCCTCTTCAGATGAAGAGGAGGATGACCGTGACACAGAGTTCCAGGTCAATGTCTAATTTAACTGATTCATTCTTAATATTCTTAATATATGATATAACCTTTATATCTTATATATGATTATAACCATTAATCTTCCGGCGCCGACAGAGATGGCCGCCTCGCTTCGCGTTCCTAGGAAACTATGCAGTTTTTTGTTTTTTTACGTGTTATTTCTTACACTAGTACCCCAGGTCATCTTAGGTTTCATTACATACAGCCGAGAAGAACTACTGAATATACTGAATATAAGATCAGCGTCAACTCACCATCAGTACGACCAAGAATATATTTTTCGCGATGCGGATCCTGTGTTCTGCCTTACAACCAGTGTAACGGAGTGGATCACATGCAGCGACCAACAAAAAAAACGACTCAGAAAAAGAGGGAAACGAAGCGGTCTTCTGGTCAGACTCCGGAGACGGGCACATCGTGCACCTCTCCCTAGCATTCTTCTTGCCAATGTCCAGTCTCTTGACAACAAGGTTGATGAAATCCGAGCAAGGGTAGCATTCCAGAGGGACATCAGAGACTGTAACGTTCTCTGCTTCACGGAAACATGGCTAACTGGAGAGACGCAATCCGAAGCGGTGCAGCCAGCGGGTTTCTCCACGCATCGCGCTGACAGAGACAAACATCTTTCTGGTAAGAAGACGGGCGGGGGCGTATGCCTTATGGCCAACGTGACATGGTGTGATGAAAGAAACATACAGGAACTCAAATCCTTCTGTTCACCTGATGTAGAATTCCTCACAATCAAATGTAGACCGCATTATCTACCAAGAGAATTCTCTTCGATTATAATCACAGCCGTATATATCCCCCCCCAAGCAGACACATCGATGGCTCTGAACGAACTTTATTTAACTCTCTGCAAACTGGAAACGATTTATCCGGAGGCTGCATTCATTGTAGCTGGGGATTTTAACAAGGCTAATCTGAAAACAAGACTCCCTAAATTTTATCAGCATATCGATTGCGCAACCAGGGGTGGAAAGACCCTGGATCATTGTTACTCTAACTTCCGCAACGCATATAAGGCCCTGCCCCGCCCCCCTTTCGGAAAAGCTGACCACGACTCCATTTTGTTGATCCCTGCCTACAGACAGAAACTAAAACAAGAGGCTCCCACGCTGAGGTCTGTCCAACGCTGGTCCGACCAAGCTGACTCCACACTCCAAGACTGCTTCCATCACGTGGACTGGGAGATGTTTCGTATTGCGTCAGACAACAACATTGACGAATACGCTGATTCGGTGTGTGAGTTCATTAGAACGTGCATTGAAGATGTCGTTCCCATAGCAACGATTAAAACATTCCCTAACCAGAAACCGTGGATTGATGGCAGCATTCGTGTGAAACTGAAAGCGCGAACCACTGCTTTTAAACAGGGCAAGGTGACTGGTAACATGACCGAATACAAACAGTGCAGCTATTCCCTCCGCAAGGCTATCAAACAAGCTAAGCGTCAGTACAGAGACAAAGTAGAATCTCAATTCAACGGCTCAGACACAAGAGGTATGTGTCAGGGTCTACAGTCAATCACGGACTACAAGAAGAACTCCAGCCACTTTAATCATGGGAATTGATGGGAAATGATGTAAATATATCACTAGCCACTTTAAACAATGCTACCTTACATAATGTTACTTACCCTACATTGTTCATCTCATATGCATACGTTGATACTGTACTCTATATCATCGACTGCATCCTTATGTAATACATGTATCACTAGCCACTTTAACTATGCCACTTGGTTTACATACTTATCTCATATGTATATACTGTACTCGATATCATCTACTGTATCTTGCCTATGCTGCTCTGTACCATCACTCATTCATATATCCTTATGTACATATTCTTTATCCCCTTACACTGTGTATAAGACAGTAGTTTTTTTGGAATTGTTAGTTAGATTACTTGCTCGTTATTACTGCATTGTCGGAACTAGAAGCACAAGCATTTCGCTACACTCGCATTAACATCTGCTAACCATGTGTATGTGACAAATAACATTTGATTTGATTTGATTTGAATGACAACAACACACTGCAATAAACGTCATGTCATACAATTTTTTACAAATTCAGTCAAGACACCAACCATGATAAAGGACTAATAAACACTTAAATCAACACATCAGTTTGATTGAATATAACTATGATCCCCTGTTATATCTTATGTAATGTAATGACATGTATTGACATGAAACAGCCGTAACAAGTTGTTGAGTGTAGGAAATTGTCACTGGTACCCTAGTTTATAGAAAGACAAATAAGTGACGCATCTGACTGTGGAGGAGTTTAGGTGGACAGCCTTCACAACGGACCAGTGGCAGGTCTGGGGTAGTGGTAGCTCAGCAGGTCGGTGGAATAGCATGTCTCACTGAACGGATACCCCATCCACAGGCCCAGCTGGTACAAGGCGTTCGCGTACCAGTGCATACCTTCCTGGTCTTCCTGCCCCTGCCTCGGGGGAGCCAGAAACCGGTCCCCAAGGAGAGAGAGGGAAGAGCGCAGGATGTGGAGGAGCCTGTAGGGGATGAAGGTGAGGTGAGCAAGCTGCTGCCGGCACTGCAGGGTGTAGCAGGAAACTAGGCGTCCGTCCACCACCAGGTTCCCCTCCACAGTCAGGGGAGCGTAGGCCCCTAGGCTCTCTGCCTCGCTCACTTCGGTCACACGTTTGGCCTCCAGTGATCCAGTGCTGGGGTCATGCAGGTAGATTAGGTGGCCCGGGAGGACATCCTTGGCGAACACCGGGACTCTGCGTGCGTCGCTGGCCAAGTCAATGGTTGTTGCGTTGTCGGGGGCGATGAAAAGAACATGGTCAGGTGTGATGTACAGGGGCTCCTCGGACCCCTCCGTGTCCAGCAGGAGGTAACGCTCCCTTGAGCCGCTCCGCCGATCAAGCCACAGGAGGACCTCGCTGAAGGTGGGCCGGCCAGCAGCGTCGACCGCCAGCACCCTGTCCCCCACACTCAGCTCTGCCATGGTTCTCCTTGATCCGTCACTGGTGAGCACTGTGGCATGGGCGGGGAAGCACTCCTCATCTTCCTCGCACGCTGTGTTTATAGTGAATGCGTTTTTACTGGGGTATTCGGCCATGTTTCTCCTCACCTCACTCACAGTCATTGTGTTCCAGTATCTTACTAAATTCGGGTTCCTTGTAGGAGAACCTTCGGTCTGGAGGCTACAACCTGCCTCGACCCAAAGCTTGCTCAAGCACTTCATGAAATGGGGTCCACTCTCGTTGTCATAGCCACAATCCCCACTCTCTGGGGGCAGAAGAGAGAAAGAATGCAGGTTAGTCAAATAAATATTTACCTTTCAAATAGATTAATAGAAATGGATTTCCCTGAGTGGCTCAGTGGAATATTCTGAATGTGGCAGCTGGGAGAAACACTGATGATAGCAATATTTGCACTTTAGGCAGGAGTTAGTCACTAATGCAACTTTATTTAACCATCTCAAGTGGTTTTTCTTTTGTGTGTGCTACATGTTTCCATGTGTTGCCACAACTGTTTAAATAAGGTGTGTGTTTTGTATTTATTCTTGAATTGTTTTGACATCCTGTCCACGCTATTAAATTGCAATCTCTACACAGTGCTCGGTTTCCAAGATGGCTTTCCTAATGTACTCTTTCAGATAAAGAACTTTAGAACTACACTTCCCATCAACCCCTCCATCATAGACACATGAGCAAAACAATCTGATGGAAAAGGTTCTCAGGTTCTTCTTAAGGGTATATGTGAAGTCATAGACACAGGAGGAGTCTCGTGTGACCCGGAAGTAGAAACCGCATGCGTCCACAAAACAGCCTGGTTTCAGAAGGGACATATTTAGAGCACAAATTGTGGTTGCAGTGCAATTTCACTACTATAGTGTGAGAGCTATTTGAAAAGACCGCCTGACATTTCAGCCTATTTTGGTGCATAGAGTTTTGGCCAGTGGATTAGTTAATAGACCAATACAATAAGAAAGATAGCTCCAAACCTTTCTACAAATCACAGCTAGTTTTCATTTTCCCCTCCCCACTCAGACTACTCCCAGACAGACCTAGCAAAATTCTTGCTTGAGAAATTGTTCTTTGCTAAGAAGCATTTAAAAAATTAAAAAATACATATTAATTGAAAAACAATCACAGTATGGTACTTCAATGTTACCCATAAATTATTTGAAATTGAGATTTTTCTTTTAAAACAAGTTGATTTGACATGCACATTTCATCAAATAATACAGTTATCACAGACTGTTCAGGTTTTTATAATGTTTTTTTTAACCAGTAAGTTAACTGAGAACACATTCTCATTTTCGCAACAACCTGGGTAATGGTTACAGGGAAGAGGGATGAATCAGCCAATTGGGAGCAGGGGATGATTAGATGGCCATGATGTTTAGATTGGGAAATTTAACCAGGACACCAGGGTTAACACCCCTACTATTACAATAAGTGCTATGGGATCTTTAGTGACCACAGACAGTCAGGTCACCCGTTTAACATCCCATCCAAAAGACAGCACCCTACACAGGGCAATGTCCCCAATCACTGCCCTGGGGTATTGGAACACTTTTTAGACCAGAGGAAAGAGTGACTCCTACTGGCCCTCCAACACCATCTGGTCTCTCATTCAGGGACCAACCGGGACCAACCCTGCCTAGTTTCAGACGTGAGACAGCAGTGGGATGCAGGGTGGTATGCTTCTGTTTTTTTTAAAGGATCATTCAAAACATTGCATTGCCCCCAGTTAAGCACAAGTATTTTACTGGAGTAAGTTCAATTCAACCATTTTTAGTCGCAGAAAGTTTAAGGTCATGTTTTATTTAGTAAAATAATTCAGCAGGTATATTTTGGATCACATTTCTATTTACATACAATTATTTAATACGCTGTAATACGGCTGTATTTTCAGATTGTATTGTATGGTCAATTGCATACGACTTTGGAAAAATACATTTTAAAACCTTTTTGGTGTATCAACGGTGTTATTATGCAACATGTTGCCCCTTCTGAAAAATCAGGCTGAAAATGTCGGAAGATGTTTATAAATGTAGTGTAGGCTACCCTTGTCTTATGCTGACCTGTGTTTAACTATGAAATCTGTTGTTGTTGTTGTTGTTGTTGTGATTATTACACTTAGACATCCCATGTACTGGTCGCATAATTTACTGCTCTCAATTTTTTTTAAATAAATATGTCAATATCTGGCTATTCCAAATTGGGGAGAAAATGGAAGTAAGATAATTGGCATTCTTTGTATAGAATGGATTGTATTTCGTAGCCTTTGTTCTTAGCCAAATAAAAAAGAACAATAACCATGTTGACGTCCACTCACCGATGCAGTAGGGAAAGCTTGACCATCCAGAACTGGTGCACTGGATCTGAGAGGAGACTTCAAGATTATAGAGTCGGTTACACGTTATATCGCATTTTTCTCCTTCAAAATTGGAGGCACAAAGTGCTTGGCCATTGGGAACTTCATAGGGATCACAGCGCTGTCTGCATTGGATCTGTTTGCTGCAGGTCAATGTTTCTGGTATGAACCTACATCCCATGACATCGCAGATGTGTGTCTGTTGAGAAACAAACCTTCCACTGTTGATCACTGATGCTGTCCATTCTGTATACACAACAGCAACAAAATACAAGAGCACATGAAAACAGCAATGTAACACATCTGTCATGGAAAGCAATGTAACACATCTGTCATGGAAACAGCAATGTAACACATCTGTCATGGAAACAGCAATGTAACACATATGTCATGGAAACAGCAATGTAACACATCTGTCATGGAAACAGCAATGTAACACATCTGTCATGGAAACAGCAATGTAACACATCTGTCATGGAAACAGCAATGTAACACATCTGTCATGGAAACAGCAATGTAACACATCTGTCATGGAAACAGCAATGTAACACATCTGTCATGGAAACAGCAATGTAACACATCTGTCATGGAAACAGCAATGTAACACATCTGTCATGGAAACAGCAATGTAACACATCTGTCATGGAAACAGAAATATAAACACAATATCTGTCATGGAAACAGAAATATAAACACCATATCTGTCATGAAAACAGAAATATAAACACAATATCTGTCATGGAAACAGAAATATAAAGACAATATCTGTCATGTAAACAGAAATATAAAGACAATATCTGTCATGGAAACAGCAATGTAACACATATGTCATGAAAACAGAAATATAAAGACAATATCTGTCATGAAAACAGAAATATAAACACAATATCTGTCATGGAAACAGAAATATAAAGACAATATCTGTCATGTAAACAGAAATATAAACACAATATCTGTCATGAAAACAGAAATATAAACACAATATCTGTCATGGAAACAGAAATATAAACACAATATCTGTCATGGAAACAGAAATATAAACACCATATCTGTCATGAAAACAGAAATATAAACACTATCTGTCATGTAAACAGAAATATAAAGACAATATCTGTCATGAAAACAGAAATATAAACACAATATCTGTCATGGAAACAGAAATATAAAGACAATATCTGTCATGTAAACAGAAATATAAACACAATATCTGTCATGAAAACAGAAATATAAACACAATATCTGTCATGGAAACAGAACTATAAAGACAATATCTGTCATGGAAACAGAAATATAAACACAATATCTGTCATGTAAACAGAAATATAAACACAATATCTGTCATGGAAACAGAAATATAAAGACAATGAACCTGATGGTCATTCTGACAGAGCTCTAGACTTCCTCTGTGGAGATGGGAGAACCTTCCAGAAGGACAACCATCTCTGCAGCACTCCACCTATTTGGCATTTATATTAGAGTGGCCAGATGGAAGCCACTCCTCAGTAAAAGACACATGACAGCGCGTTTGGAGTTTGCCGAAATGCACCTAAAGACAAGATTCTCTGGTCTGATGAAACCAAGATTGAACTCTTTGGCCTGAATGCCAAGCATCACTTCTGGAGGAAACCTGGCACCATCCCTACAGGGAAGCATGGTGGTGGCAGCATCATGCTGTAGGGATGTTTTTCAGCAATAGGGACTAGTCCAGATTGAGGGAAAGATGAACGGAGCAAAGTACAGAGAGATACTTGATGAAAACCTGCTCCAGAGCGCTCAGGACCTCAGACTGGGGCGAAGGTTCACCTTCGACAATGACCCTAAGCACACAGCCAAGACAACACATGAGTGGCTTTGGGACTAGTCTCGGAATGTCCCTGAGTGGCCCAGCCAGAGCCCGGACCAGACCCGATCTAACATCTCTGGAGAGAACAGAAAATAGCTGTGCAGCAACTCTACCCATCCAACCTGACAGACCTTGAGAGGATCTGCAGAGAAGAATGGGAGAAACTCCCCAAATACAGATGTGCCAAGCTTGTGGCGTCATACCCAGAAGACTCAAGGCTGTAATAATCACTGCTAAAGAAAGATGCTTCAACAAAGTACTGAGTAAAGGGTCTGAATACTTATGTAAATGTCATATTTCAGTTTTACATTTTTTATAAATTAGCAAACATTTCTAAAATCTTGTTTTTGCTTTGTCATTAAGGGGGATTGTGTGTAAATTGATGAGGAGAAAATATATATTTAATCCATTTTAGAGTAAGCCCCAACAAAATGTGGAGAAAGTCAAGGGGTCTGAATACTTTCCCAAGGCACTGTCTATGTGTGTGTCTGTATGTCTGTCTGTCTATAAGTGTCTGTCTGTCTGTCTATACGTGCCTGTCTGTCTGTCTGTCTGTCTGTCTGTCTGTCTGTCTGTCTGTCTGTCTGTCTGTCTGTCTGTCTATAAGTGTCTGTCTGTCTATCTATACGTGCCTGTATGTCTGTCTGTCTGTCTGTCTGTCTGTCTGTCTGTCTGTCTGTCTGTCTGTCTGTCTGTCTGTCTGTCTGTCTGTCTGTCTGTCTGTCTGTCTGTCTGTCTGTCTGTCTGTCTGTCTGTCTGTCTGTCTGTCTGTCTGTCTGTCTGTCTGTCTGTCTGTCTGTCTGTCTGTCTGTCTGTCTGTCTGTCTGTCTGTCTGTCTGTCTGTCTGTCTGTCTGTCTGTCTGTCTGTCTGTCTGTCTGTCTGTGTGTGTGTGTGTGTGTGTGTGTGTGTGTGTGTGTGTGTGTGTGTGTGTGTGTGTGTGTGTGTGTATGAGTGTGTGTGTGTGTGTCTGTGTGTAAATATGAGTCTGTGTCTGCCTATCTGAACAACAAACCTATCTGAACAACTGCATTAGTATAAAATTGTATAATTTCCAAAATAATTGGAGCATACAGTATACTGAAGCTCAGTATTGGTATTATTCATTTCATACAGTCATATTTATGAAGGGTGTCAATCATGTTGGACCACCAACTGTACATAAGTGCTGACTCACCATGACCAGGAAACAGGTGTCCACAGACAGCTTTAGCTGCAGTTGAGTCTTCAACACAAATTTTGCTCCAACCGGCCCCATCCATGTTCCCCTCAACGATCCCTGTGTAATCCGAGCCACTTGTCTGCAGCTTTACTTTTCTACATTTCACCTGTGGACTCCTGGGAGTCCCTGTCAGTGTTACAAACTCCAACTGTCTATCTGCACAGGCAAACCTGGCGTAGGGATCAATATTATGGAAGGAAACTCTCCATGCCACGATATCGGCAACTAAGTCATAAAGGCCATCTTGAATGTTGACAAGATGGAAGTCAGGCTCACAGGATGAGGTTATCAATCCCCAGTCACCACCGTGGCAGGTGATGGTGCTGTCCTCAGAGGAAATGTGGTGGAAATGATCACATCTCAAGTACAGAGAGTCCCCTTCTTTGAAATTCCTTGTGCTACCTGAAGTTGAATAGAATTTACCATGAGGAACCGGCGGAGGGGCAAGGCAGGGGCTTGGTTTGCATTGCAGTATTCCAGCTCTAGGGTGTGGGAACCACTCTCCTGATTCTACCTGGCATGTAAACCTGGACACCCCAAAAAGATCGTACCCTGAGTCACAGCTGTAGACGATTGTAATGGAGTTTGAGTGTTGCAAGGATTGGTGAAACCCGTTGTTGATCTCCGGTGGGGTACTGCAGCAAAACGGAGGGGTGGGTTGAAAAGTACCGTAGTGACATCTGCTTTTGAAGTCGACACCAAGACAGATAACAGAGATAATTCTGCCATGAGGAACATAATGGTGCCAATGGATGCAGCCTCTGGGGACACAGGGGCTATTCAAATGTAGTAATAGGTCTGTTGGTGTGCATTGAATTACAGAGCTAGAGGTCAGCTGGTAGCCCTCCAGGCACTCAATCACCGCCACCGGTCCATCCACTGTCATTTTCTCCTCAACGATAGTGCTTCCACTGGGGGCGATGAAGCCAAAGCATATGCTTAGAGTTTCTATTGGTGGGAAGACAGCCTTCTGACTTTCCATCTCTTCTATTACCGATGACACAAAGACCCTGAATGCACATTTGGGTTTTAAGTCGCGGATTTCCGCTCTAGCGTCGCTGGTGTTGAAGTGCGCCACCAGGTCACCACTGTCTTCTTCCACAAGCACCACGTAAGTGTACCTCTCGCTGTCGGGGTCAGACCCCACAGGGGGTGGCGCCCAGTTTATCATCACGCTGCTGTGGGTGACGTGCAGCACATTCAGAGACGCTGGCGGATTGGGTTTCGTTCTCTGTGCTGCCTCCCATAAAACCAACACTGGAACTTCACATCTCGTCAGGTAGAGCTGAAAGGTGTAAAGGACTCCAGAAAGGAGGCCAGTGATTTCCAATGAGGAGCTGTTACCCCAAGGTAAAGTGTCGGTGTGGAAAAGCTGGTCTGACACTTTTAAATGATAGCGGAACATTGAATCTGCCACACTTCCTTCTCTCCCCAGAGCCATGTCTTCGACTTCAATGGCCGTCTCATTAGCACGTGTCACACTGAAGGGTGGAAGGGATGAGTTAAAAGCCTTGAGGGAGGGGCTAATCTCAACAGCTGAGTTGAAGTAGGATGAGTCGGTCAGGGTGTTGTTTGCAAAGGCAAAGCTGATGTGTTGGTAAAGCGAGCGGTTGCTGCTCCAGTTGTCAAAAATCACAGTGAGCGAGTCTCTGCCAATCAGGTTTAGAAGAGGGTCTCGGTAGTGCAGAGAAACAACAAGGTTTCCTTCTAAAGTAAAGAAGCAGGCGTCCTGGGGGGCGAAGTTACGAATTAGAACGCTATCTTCGATCCCATCTGAGGCGAAGTTGTCGATGTGTTTCACTCCGCTGCTGTCGTCCAGAATGTAAAGGTCTCTTCCTGGCCCCCCACACAGCAGGTCTGACCCGTGTTCCGGCACCAGACTGTCATTTCCGAATTTCCCAATCAGCTGGTTATCCTCGTTGTCGCCAATCAGCAGGTCGTTGAACTCTGTCCCAATCACCCTCTCCACACCAGTGAAGGTGTCATTTTCCGCGTCTGCTCCCCACCCCCTGCCTGAGTGTAGGTCCACCGTGACCCCACTGCCTGTCCGCACGTCTCCACTGAAGAATACTGTATCTATCCCAGGACCCCCGTCAATCCTGTCAGCCCCACCTCCCCCGTAGATTAAGTCGTCTCCCTCGCCACCCTGGATTTCATCCTCCCCTTCTCCCCCCTCCAGGACGTCATTCCCGCCATCTCCGATGATGATGTCATTTCCTCCAAAGCCCTCGATCATCTCGCTTCCCTGGTTGCCATGGATATAGTCATTCATGTTGCCCCCGGTAATAAGGAAACTGCCGTTGCTCCCCGTGATGTAGTTACTGAAGGCAGTGGCACCACGTATTCTAGAAACATTGCTGAATTCACTTCCTGATGAGGCACAGCTGATGTTGCAGCTCTTGGTGGAGGATGCCATGTCAATGCTGAGAATGGACTTGTAGGGGTAAGAATCACCATTGATTTTGAACAGAAATCCATCCAAGGAACGAACCAGGAGGTGCTGAAACTTCGGCCCCTTCAAGTAATTCAGCAAGCGTACACGGACCGAGTCGTTCCTAGAGCGGGAGAAAATGATAATGTGGGGTCCCTCCAGGAGAACTTCGACGTCTTCATAGAGGACCTGGAGGAAGAGGTTGTCCATTTTCATGTCTCCTGCCTCGTTGTCAATTTCGTTCTCATAGCCGTATGCATGGCCAAGGACATAGGTGTCTGACCCATTGCCTCCCCGCAGGTACTGGTACTTGTAAATGTTTCCAATGCCAGGGTCAATGAAGTTGTCCAACGAGTTTCCAATCACAGTGTATGAACACTTGCTAGATTTGGCTTGGAACCTTTCCACTTTCCTCCAGGGCTCTTTGCTCAAGTCAAATATTTGTTTCTGGTCTACACACTCCTCCTTGCTGAGGTTAATTTCCATGGGACTCATGACGTCCTGGTCGGACTCATTGAGCGGCAAGGTGGAGATGATGCCGTCAGAAGTCTGCACAACCAGGTGTTGGAAGTTCTCACCCTGGAACCACTTCCACAGGACGACTTCAATGTTAACAACTGCCACCTTCAAAACAAGGTGTGGCAATCGAAGCTCTGTTTTGATTTCCCCCCAGGCATACTGGATAAACAAAACGTCGCTAGTTTTGTCTTCTGCGAGATTGTTGATATGAGCTCCTCCGCAGCCAGACTTGATGATGTATTTATCACTGCCACCTCCTCCCTGCAGGTGGTCCCTGCCCCCGCTGCAGCTGAGGAAATTGCCCAGCACATTCCCGACAACGATGTCATCATAGGGGGAGTCGAAGACAGTCACCACAGTGTGGAAGTGTTGTTCAGTTTTGTTGAGGTTGACGGTGCTGCCGTGTTGCTCTGTGCTGAGGTCGACAATCAGCGGCGTCTTTACCAGCCCACTGTCTTCACTTTTTGAGATGTAAAAAGTCACATGATCAGAAGACAGAAACGCCAAGTGTTGATATTGTCTGTCAGTGTTCCACTTTTGCAAATGGAAGCACGTTGACTTCGGCTCTTTTTCGTCTGTCACCTGAACACCATCATCCAGCAGTTCTGCACGAATCCTCTGGAAGGGCACGTGAAACACCACCAAGTCTACTTTCTGGTCTGTGGCGTAGTTGTTGATGATATCACAACCTTCTGCTGGAAAGATCTCATAGGTGTCGGCTCCCTCTCCTCCTTCAAGTACATCTGCTCCCGGACCACCATTGAGAACGTTGTCCCTCTTGTTGCCTAAAATGCTGTCACTAAAATTGCTGCCCAAAACCCTGATTACACTTTGGTAAACCCCCTCCAGTCTGAGAGATATCGGACTTTGGGATTTGGTGTTGTCCAGAGTTTCCGGGACACAGTTAGTATGGAACTTGTGCCCCATAAGTCCTCTGTCTGCTATTTTAAACATGACGCCATCAGAAGACTGAAATGTCATGTGCTGATAGTAGTCAACGTTACTGTGGGTAAACCAGTTCCTAATGGTGATCTGGTGCTTCTTCTGTTGTCCGTAAACGAGGAGAAGATCGTTTTGATTCCGGATACAATCAATGCGGCTGAAAGGTGCTTTTATCAACAGGTGATCCTCAAACAAATCGTGGGAGAAATTGTCAATCTCTGAAATGCTTCCGTCTGTGGGAAAGACGTAAAGGTCCCTCCCTTCTCCGCCAGAGAGCACCGAAGCCTGCGACCCGAGAAAGAAAATGTCATCCCCCCCATGACCGTGGATGGTGTAGCGGTAGTTCCGGATCACGTAGTCCAAATCCAGGCCTCCATAAGCGCAAGGGTCTGAGGGAGCTGGTGGAGGCTGCTCTGCTGACGGTTGATGGAGGGCAAAGAATGAGTTGTCCTTGTCATTCCCATAATAGGTGCCGAACAGGGAGGAGCGGAGCAGGAGTTCTCCACAGATTACCTTTTTGGAGTGCACTGGGATGACCCACCACAGGTTTGCAGTCTTCTGGGTGTACAGGAACTGGCGAGACTCGCCCACCCCGAGAATGATGCTCTGAATGGCGGGGTTGTGGAATGTTTTCACAATGGTTTTGACCCCGCCTCGCCCATCATCAATGCCTCCAACATGAATGGTAACATTGCCGTGGTTCGACAGTCGGACCGTTATCAAACCCCCGTACTGTGAGAGCACCCCTTCCGTCAGGTCGATGGTGCTTACGTTACCGTCATTGGCCACTATTCTGTAATAGGCACCGGGGGAAGACAATTTCCGCAGAAGCTCTTGGTTTTTTCTGTATTCTTCATCCACCTCTTTCATCTGTCTCAGCAGCCCTCCAGTCCCAAAATCCAAAGCACCTTCCCCTAACCCTTTTAAAACAGCAGTCAGTTTCTGTATGTCATTAGCCCCCTTGGGCAGCCGGTCCAGCTCACTCACAACATCGCAGTAAAAATCACTGAGAGACATCCTAACTATGGTCAGGCCAATGATTATGGGCTCCAGAATGAGTGCGGCCGGAGGGAAGGCCACTTCAGCGATGGACAGCACAGTGGTTGACACGTCCAAGACTAAGTTTGAAACTTTTAAGCCATAATATTTCTTCTGTTCTGGGTCAGAGTTGTTGCTTGTCTGAATCGCTACAGAATCTTCAGCTATGAAATAGAATTGGAAACCCAAGCCAACGAAGGGAATGTCCTTCAGAAATTGTCCAGCGGCACTCTCCTGAACTCTTTCCAGTGAGCCGCTTACTCTCTCCAATGTCTTCTCTAGACCCAATCTCTCTGCCCCTTTACGGATGGTGCTTTTTAATATGTTCTGGGACATTTTGGAGAGCTGTTGATTCACGCCAGTCAGCCCCCCAAGCCCGTGTAGAGACTGGGTGAGAGTGAAGGCACCTCTGGCTGTATCATTCTCTGCAAAAAACTTCCCCGCCCCAATGAAGCCAGCCACAATGCCATACACCGCCATGCCTCTGTTGATCTTGTCCAAGGCACCCCCACCTGCCGCTTTCACCCGACTGCCCTGATGCATGGCATTCTCTTCGATCTGCCGGGTGTAGAAGGTTCTGGACTCATCTAGAGGGAAGGAGACCAGGTGGGTGTCCTCTGGATTCCCCCTGCTTGCCACTTCCACCTCCACTTGACCGTCTTTCATGCGCAGTGACTTGTCCTTCACCACATACTCTTCTGAATTGCACACATTTCTGCGTCGTCGCCTCTTCTTATAACAACCATGTAAGTTCATATCTAGCTGCTCCCCAAAGCTGTTTTGGTCATTAAGCTGGTTTATGTTTCTTTCCAAATCGACCTCCATTTGGTTATTATTATTAGTAATTTTTCGCAAGGGGCTGCGAAACACATTTCCATTTTCATAAGTAAACAAACATCTTCTTTGATCTTTTATGCTCATTTCATTCCTCATTTGCCCATGGTTCAAGACAGCAGGAAAAGGTTCCATACCCATTTGCTCATAACTCCAGAATAGGTGTTCAGGAACATCGCCCATTTGGGTTTGGTAAACATTAAATGTGTCGGTTGTTGACAGGAAGGTGTCGTACGCCACAATCTTATGGAGCTGGAACCCTAGATTATTATTATTCACCTCCTTCATGAATCCAGTCATGTAATTGCTTGCGGCATCCGTTCCAGCATTGCACACAATGAATCGCATTTCAACTTGGGGTTGTTTCATATTGCTGACCAATACCTTCACCACATTAGCCAGTTCATGGTAATTCATGTTGTTGATGTTGTAGTCCACGCCAAAATGTTTCTGACCATAGTTTGTTAACTCTACACGTTTTCTGTAACCATGAGAAATCAAGGTAATCTTGACTCTATCAGCGTTCTCAATAAGTGCATTGCTCATCCCATCTGGCATGCTAAGCACATCAAATGTTGTTTGACCGTTTTGGTCTATGTTTGCTTTCATAACACACACCTTAACTGCTTTCCCTTTGACGTAAGAAGATGCGTAACTAATATAAGCTTGGTCATTGATGAAGACATCGGATGGCCCAAGCACTAAGTGAATTTCCACTTCATTTGGCTGATCAATGTTAACCTGTTGCCACTCCGGTCTGGAGTAAGGCCACATGGAGCCGCACCCCAGGACACATGCTGAGAGGATGGCAATGAAAATGGAAAGACCAGCGGGCCTCATGGTGGCTATTCAACATTCACAAACACTGCTTTCTCCTGAGAAAAGAAAAACACAGTAAGGAAAGATATTAAGGATTAAAGAAATTAAGAATAGATTCATGATATTACTGATTGATTATATTGAGGATATTTTAATGTCTGCTTCCAACTCATGCTCTCAAACACATAGATCCCCTGAACGCAGCCCACTTTCCAGCTCAGACTCTCAAAAACATAGATCCCTTGAAGGCAGCTCACTCTCCAGATCCCAATCACCTGAATTCTGACCACCTGTTCACACACCTGTATGTCATTAACACACACTATTTCATTCAGTTCTTTGCACCCCATCACTGTGTGGTATTGTTTGTTTTGATACGCTTCCTGTTAATCCTCCTGTGTTTCATAGTTTTGGCCATTCTCACTAACAATTACTTTAACAATTCCCTGCCTGTACTTTAGCCTATCAGATTCCCAACATCAAGCTCTCTGTCTCCCATTGTATTCATTACAGATATATTAATGATATTAAAGATAGATTCATGATATTAAGGATTCACAATATTAAGGATAGATTAATGATATTTATTTTACCTTTATTTTATCAGTGAGTCATACTGAGACCAGGATCTCTTTCTATAAAAGGGATTTATAAATGAAAACATTGCAATGTATCAACCTACGTGACATCACAGAGGGCCAACCAACTTTCTGGTAGAGAATGCAGTGATAACATCACAGAGGGCCAACCAACTTTCTGGTAGAGAATGCAGTGATGACATCACAGAGGGCCAACCAACTTTCTGGTAGAGAATGCAGTGATGACATCAAAGAGGGCCAACCAACTTTCTGGTAGAGAATGTAGTGATGACATCACAGAGGGCCAACCAACTTTCTGGTAGAGAATGTAGTGATGACATCAAAGAGGGCCAACCAACTTTCTGGTAGAGAATGTAGTGATGACATCACAGAGGGCCAACCAACTTTCTGGTAGAGAATGCAGTGATGACATCACAGAGGGCCAACCAACTTTCTGGTAGAGAATGCAGTGATGACATCAAAGAGGGCCAACCAACTTTCTGGTAGAGAATGTAGTGATGACATCACAGAGGGCCAACCAACTTTCTGGTAGAGAATGTAGTGATGACATCACAGAGGGCCAACCAACTTTCTGGTAGAGAATGCAGTGATAACATCACAGAGGGCCAACCAACTTTCTGGTAGAGAATGCAGTGATAACATCACAGAGGGCCAACCAACTTTCTGGTAGAGAATGCAGTGATGACATCACAGAGGGCCAACCAACTTTCTGGTAGAGAATGCAGTGATGACATCACAGAGGGCCAACCAACTTTCTGGTAGAGAATGCAGTAATGACATCACAGAGGGCCAACCAACTTTCTGGTAGAGAATGCAGTAATGAATACTAAAATTGTTAGCCGTAATAAAGAGCAGTGTGCTATGATAAACTGCAATCCAATGGCTTTAATGAAATGGTAGCTGCATTCATATACAGTACAAAAGTTTGGACACACCTCCTCATTCAAGGGTTTTTCTTTTTTTTAAACTATTTTCTACTGTGTAGAATAATTTTAAAGACATCAAAACTATGAAATAACACATATGGAATCGTGTAGTAACCAAAAAAATCTAAATCCCTTTCCCTACATGCCACCTGGTCTAGGCCAATTGAGGAAAGCCTCAAAATTAGCCGTGAGTGATCAACAGTATGGAAAGCCTTTGACAGGTCAATGAAGAGGGCAGCACAATGCCCTTTTAGGAATTTGTACACCTCAGTGCATTTACTGTTTTCCAAAACTTAGAAGGATCACCAGCAGAGTCAGAGATAGAGCTCAAAAAGTAGCTTGATTTTTATTTTTTAGCAGCTTTCTTTTCTCAATTGTCTTAAAGATTGCCAGTCCTCCACAGAGTCAGTTTTCCTTGCTTTGGTTTCTCATCTGAATGAGCTCAGATAGCTCAGAAGAAAACCAAGGGTTAGATCTATCTTTGACTCTGAATTGTTTAAAAGGGGTGTGTTTATCTGCCATAGGAATAAATATGGAGGAGAAATGTTCTAGAACCTTTGAGGGTTTTTACTGAGTTGCGCAGAGGTCTAAGGCACTGGTGTCACTAAGTCCCATAGGGCGATGTCCCATAGGGCGATGCACAATTGGCCCAGTGTCGTCCGAATTAGGGGAGGGTTTGGCCGGGGTAGGCCGTCATTGTAAATATGAATTTGTTTTTAACTAAATTGCCTAGTTAAGTTTAAAAAAGAGGACTAGTATTTTGCTGTTTCTTATCTCTGATACATACTATGGGACAATGATCACTGAGAGCATATGCAAATACTACACTAGACAAATATTTATGGGGATTATTAGTAAGAATGAAATCAATCAATAAGGGTTTTGAGATCAATGGAATCAGATTATGTAACGGTTTTCTAGGTGTGAAGGAGAGTCGGACCAAAATGCAGCGTGTAGATTGCGATCCATGTTTAATGAACAAACGTAACACGAATCTAAATACAAACACTACAAACAATAAACGTAACGAACGAAACCCGAAACAGCCTATACTTGTTTAAACTAACAAAAACAGGAACAAGGACACTAAGGACAATCACCCACGACAAACTCAAAGAATATGGCTGCATAAATATGGTTCCCAATCAGAGACAACGATAAACACCTGCCTCTGATTGAGAACCACTTCAGACAGCCATAGACTTTGCTAGATAACCCCACTAGCTACAATCCCAATACATACACACCACAAATAAAAAACCCATGCCACACCCTGGCCTGACCAAATAAATAAAGATAAACACAAAATACTTCGACCAGGGCGTGACAGATTAAAATCAATGCATATACTCTTAAATTGATCTGATGCCAGGGATATCCCCTAAAATGACAAACTCAGAGGACAAAAAAAGGTGTTAAATACTCGGATATAGCACCAAAAGCATCCACCATGGCAGCAGAGTGTCGGCAAATCCCGGCAACAAATACACGTGTGTTCTGGTTTATCTACAACCAGGAGATTTTAAAGATTGGGACGCCATGAAACTAGATTTTACATATATGGCCCCTCCTCCCCCTTTCTGTATTCGGTCACATCTAAATACATTATAATAATTTACTTCAATGTCTTTATCAGAGACAGAACCATTTAACCATGTTTCCGAGGTAACCAGAATGTCAGGACACGGATCCTGTAACCTGTAACCATTGCCTCCATTTTTAAATCATACTTCGCACATTTAGGTGTATTATCCGAAGCCCCTTGGGAGATTTAAAGTCAGAGGGGGTATTCAGCTCTTGTCACATAGGAGCTAACAAGTATAGGGTCATCTGCAGCTATTTGTTGATTGAGCTGAGACTTTGCCAAGGTCCCTGGCCAAACACATGACAGCAGAGCAGTCTGAGCATTTGACAGACCTCCCTCAAGTCGCTGGATGCAGGGACTGGGGGGTAACTGGGAGAGCAGTGTTGGCAGAGCTCAGTCCACCCTGATGAAGCTACCGCCAAAGGAGTGGAGATGCTGCAGGGGATCGGAGTGGCTGCCAATGCTCTATTCTAGGTGAGCAAAGGAGGCTTTGGTGTGGCTTCTGTTGCATAGTTGGGGCTGCCATGGGGGGCAGGAGTGTCCCAGGCCTGGTAGCAGAATTGAGGAGGGTGGTGTGGAGGGCAAAGCTCCAAACTCTTATCATTTTTTTTTTACCTTTATTTAACTACGCAAGTCAGTTAAGGACACATTCTTATTTACAATGACAGCCTAGGAACAGTGGGTTAACTGCCTTGTTCAGAGGCAGAATGACAGATGTTTACCTTATCAGCTTGGGGATTTGAATGATGTGAATGATACCTGGTGTGGACTGCATCATGTTGTCCACTACCCTCAAGTGTTCTGCCAGACCCTAGGGTAGTAGTCGCTGCTGTGTGGAACTGGGCTGATTTGAGGTGGGCCTGGTCTGGTAGAGCTGTGCTGTGATGGGCCAGGTTTGGTTGTGCTGTGCTGTGACGGGCTGGGTCTGGTAGAGCTGTGCTGAGGCGGGCTGGGTCTGGTTGAGCTGTGCTGAGGTCTGGTAGCATGGGAGGGAGGTTGTGGGGGGAATTGAACAGGGTGCTGTGGAGGTCAGTGTTGCCGGCGATGCTCCAAACTCTGCATGGGGCCCCTTTGACTGTAAAAGGTTTGGGTATAGCTCAGTGGTATCTGTATGCATTTCCTAGGAGAGAAGTGGTTGAGGGTGGTGTGGGGGCCAGTGTTGCTGGCTGTTCCCGTGTGAATGATGAATGCGGAGCCAAGTTGTGCCACAGTCAAGAGCTCCATAGCTCGCTCTGTTGTGGGGTACCATAACTTTGATACATTTTATTTGGAAAAAGTTTATTCTTTAATATAATCTTTCCATTGAAGTCCATCGTTAATATAATGTCTGGTTTCTCGTCAGGTCTATGGAGGATGGCAGGAGTGATGGGAGTAATTACAGGCTGTGAGATGGGAATGGAGGGGGTCAGCTGGGTTGGTGCATTGGTTGGGTTGGTTGGTTGTTTGTGTTGGTTGGTTGGTTGGTGGGTGGGTTCTGATTCAGCTGTTGGCCTGGTCCTGGGTTTTTGTGCGACTCTTTGTAGAGTGGATGTTGGTTGCTCAGAAATTCCTATCTTAGCTTATGTAGCTCCTTCTGCAGGTTCTGCATGTGGCTGGTGTTGACTGTGCTGGACAGTTCCTCTCTAAGTCTGAACACGTTTGCCATTGTACACTGCAGCTCCCGGATCTCCTTCCCATGCTGATGCACCAGGCTGATCTCCTCCTCTATAAGATGCTGTGGTACTGCAGGTGTCAACGTGTGAGAGAGGCACACTCAGGGCTGTGTCTGCTGCAGGTGAGGGAGGGAGAGGGACACTGGGGACTACATACTGGGACACAGAGGGAGTGGAGACTGCTTTAGGTTAGTGACAGTGGAGTGGTTTTAAGTTCAGCATCAAGAGTTTTTATTTGGTCGAAGTAGTTGACAATTTGATCCAGACTGGCATCTGAACCTTAAACCATCACAGTGCCATTATTATAAAAATGAATGATACATTTTGGGGTGGAATCAAGGTACAGTGGCCTCTGTTCTGTTTTCTGACATTTTAAGTTCGTTGTTGGTCTTGTGGAGAGCTGTGGGCCCAGCAGTAGGATCAACATGCTGGTCTTGTGGAGAGCTGTGGGCCCAGCAGTAGGATCAACATGCTGGTCTTGTGGAGAGCTGTGAGCCCAGCAGTAGGATCAACATGCTGGTCTTGTGGAGAGCTGTGGGCCCAGCAGTAGGATCAACATGCTGGTCGTGTGGAGAGCTGTGGGCCCAGCAGTAGGATCAACATGCTGGTCTTGTGGAAAGGTTTCTGCCAAGCATTAGGATCATCTGTGTAGAACAGAAGGTCTCCTTTTATTTCCTTGTTTACGTTTAGAATTAAGACTCTGGAGATTCTCTTAAAAATGTGTTTTTTAATTCATTTTTTCCTGTCTCACTTGTAACATTTCCAGGAAAGGTGATGGCAAGGTCTCTGAAACAATGCTTAGGGAATGCATCCATCATCTTCTCCATGGTGATCTCTATAAACAATGCACTCTGCTCTAGAATGATGTGCATGTAACTCTTGATGAAAGCACTTATTTAAATAATGCACCTATAGATAAATGCACTTTTATGAATAATACAACAAAAGATACACTACATGACCAAAAGTATGTGGACACCTGCTCGTCGAACATCTCATTCCAAAATCATGTGCATTAATATGGAGTTGGTCCCCCATTTGCTGTTATAACAGCCTCCACTCTTCTGGGAAGGCTTTCCATTAGATGTTGGAACATTGCTGCGGGACTTGCTTCCATTCAGCCACAAGAGCATTAGTAAGGTCGGGCACTGATGTTGGGTGATTAGGCCTGGCTCGTAATCGGCGTTCCACTTCATCCCTAAGGTGTTCGATGGGGTTGAGGTCAGGGCTCTCTGCAGGCCAGTCAAGTTCTTCCACACCGATCTCGACAAACTATTTCTGTATGGACCTCGCTTTGCGAATGGGAGCATTGTCATGCTGAAACAGAAAAGGCCTTCCCCAAACTAGCCCGAACCATGAAAAACAGCCCCAGACCATTATTCCTCCTCCAACAAACTTTACATTTTACACTATGCATTCAGGCAGGTAGCACTCTCCTGGCATTCGACAAACCCAGATTAGTCCGTCGGAATGCCAGATGGTTTCCACTGCTCCAAAATCCAATGCCGAGAAGCTTTACACCACTCCAGCCAACACATGGCATTGCACATGGTTATCTTAGGCTTGTGAGCAGCTGCTCAGCCATGGAAATCCGACGAACAGTTGGCAGTTTGGAACTCAGTAGTGAGTGTTGTAACTGAGGACTGACAATTTTCACGAGCTACACGCTTTAGCACTCAGCGGTCCCGTTCTGTGAGCTTGTGTGGCTCATTTGAAGGGGTGTGCACATACTTTTGTATATATAGTGTGTCACACCCTGATCTGTTTCACCTGTAACCGAAAGGTTGCAAAATCAAATCCCCGAACTGAAAAGGTAAAAATATGTTGTTCTGCCCCTGAACAAGGCAGTTAACCCACTTCCTAGGCTGTCATTGAAAATAAGATTTTGTTTTTAACTGACTTGCCTAGTAAAATTTAAATTGTCTCCACGCCACTCCAGGTGTTGCCCATTATCCCCTGTGTATTTATACCTGTGTTCTCTGTTTGTCTGTTGCCAATTCGCCTTGTTTGTCAAGGCAACCAGCGTTTTTGTGTCTCAGCTCCTGCTTTTCCCAGTCCCTCTTTTTCTCGCCCTCCTGATTTTGACTCTTGCCTGTCCTGACGCTGAGCCTGCCTGCCGTCCAGTACCGTTGCCCCACCTCTGGTTTACTGACCCCTGCCTGTCTTGACCTGGATTATTAAACCATTGTTATAAGTTACTCTCTCAATGAACTATCCTCAAGAAAAACTTCCTCTTCCTATCAAGGCCTGAGCTATCCTCAAAAACACTTCCTCTCCCTATCAAGGCCTGAACTACCTCCAGAAATCCTTCCTCTCCCTATCAAGGCCTGAGCTATACCGTTAGGTGAATTCGGCGCATGTGACAAATACAATTTGATTTAGTATGATTTAAAGTGCTGCTGCTCATGGAATTGGTTGCTTGGACATGTTAACATTATTATAGATATTAAGAATAGATTACTTATATTAAGGATAGATTAATGACATTAAAGATAGATTACTGATATTAACGATAGATTAATGACATTAAGGATTAAGGATAATAAAGATAGATTAAGGATATTAAGGATAGATTAAGGATATTAAGGATGAATGATATTAAAGATTAATGATATTAAAGATAGATGAATGATATAAAGGATAGATTCATGATATTAAGGATTAATGATATTAAGGATTATTAATATTAAATATAGATTCATGATATTAAGGATGAATGATATTCAAATCAAATCAAACTTTTTTTGTCACGTGCGCCGAATACAACAGGTAGACCTTACAGTGAAATGCTTACTTACAGGCTTTAACCAATAGTGCGAAAAAAAAGGTATGTGTATGTGTGTGTGTGTGTGTGTGTGTGTGTGTGTGTGTGTGTGTGTAGGTAAGTAAGGAAATAAAAACAACACTAAAAAGACATTTGAAAAAGGAGTAGCAAGGCTATATACAGACACCGGTTAGTCAGGCTTATTGAGGTAGTATGTACATGTAGGTGAGGTTAAAGTGACTATGCATATATGATGACGTGATCGTTGTCGTGATCAGGCCTACCACTGTTGTGTCGTCTGCAAACTTAATGATGTTGGAGTCGTGCCTGGCCATGCAGTCGTGGGTGAACAGCGAGTACAGGAGGGGACTGAGCACGCACCCCTGGGGAGCTCCAGTGTTGAGGATCAGTGTGGCAGATGTGTTGCTACCTACCCTTACCACTTGGGGGCGGCCCATCAGGAAGTCCAGGATCCAGTTGCAGAGGGAGGTGTTTAGTCCCAGGTTCCTTAGCTTAGTGATGAGCTTTGAGGGTACTATGTTGAACGCTGAGCTGTAGTCAATGAATAGCTTTCTCACATAGGTGTTCCTTTTGTCCAGGTGGGAAAGGGCAGTGTGGAGTGCAATAGAGATTGCATCATCTGTGGATATGTTTGGGCGGTATGCAAATTGGAGTGGGTCTAGGGTTTCTGGGATAATGGTGCTGATGTGAGCCATTACCAGCCTTTCAAAGCACTTCATGGCTACGGCCGTGAGTGCTAAGGGTCTGTAGTCATTTAGGCAGGTTGCTTTTATGTTCTTGGGCACAGGGACTATGGTGGTCTGCTTGAAGCATGTTGGTATTACAGACTCAATCAGGGACATGTTGAAAATGTCAGTGAAGACTCCTGCCAGTTGGGCAGCACCTGCCCGGAACATTCGTCCTGATAATCCGTTTGGCCCCGCAGCCTTGTGTATGTTGACCTGTTTAAAGGTCTTACGTCGGCTATGGAGAGCGTGATCACACAGTCGTCCGGAACAGCTGGTGCTCTCATGCATGCATCAGTGTTGCTTGCATCGAAGAGCGTAAAAAAAATGATTTAGCTCGTCTGGTAGGCTTGTGTCACTGGGCAGCTCTTGGCTGTGCTTCCCTTTGTAGTCTGTAATAGTTTGCAAGCCCTGCCACATCCGACGAGCGTCAGAGCCAGTGTAGTATGATTCAATCTTAGCCCTGTATTGACGCTTTGCCTGTTTGATGGTTTGTCACAGGGCATAGCGGGATTCTTGTAAGTTTCCGGGTTAGAGTTCCGCACCTTAAAAGCGGCAGCTCTACCATTTAGCTCAGTGCGAATGTTGCCTGTAATCCATTGCTTCTGGTTGGGGTATGTACGTACAGTCACTATGGGGATGACTTCCTCAATGCACTTATTGATAAAGCCAGTGACTGATGTGGTGTATTCCTCAATGTCATCGGAAGAATCCCGGAACATGTTCCAGTCTGTGATAACAAAACAGTCCTGTAGTTTAGCATCTGCTTCATCTGACCATTTTTTTATAGACCGAGTCACTGGCGCTTCCTGCTTTAATTTTAGCTTGTAAGCAGGAATCAGGAGGATAGAGTTGTGGTCGGATTTACCAAATGGAGGGCGAGGGAGAGCTTTGTATGCGTCTCTGTGTGTGGAGTAAAGGTGATCTTGAATTTTTTTCCCTCTGGTTGCACATTTCACATGTTGATAGAGATTTGGTAGAACTGATTTAAGTTTCCCTGCATTAAAGTCTCCGGCCACTAGGCGCGCCGCCTCTGGGTGAGTGATTTCCTGTTTGCTTATTTCCTTATACAGCTGATTGAGTGCGGTCTTAGTGGCACCCTCTGTCTGTGGAGGTGAATAAACAGCCATGAAAAGTATTGCTGAGAATTCTCTAGGCAAGTAATGTGGCCTGAAATTTATCACAATAACCTCTACTTCAGGCGAGCAAAATCTAGAGACTTCCTTAGATTTCGTGCACCAGCTGTTGTTAACAAATATGCACAGACCCCCGTCTTACCGGAGTGTGCTGTTCTATCTTGCCGGTGTAGCGTGTATCCCGCTAGTTGAATATCCATGTCATCATTCAGCCACGATTCCATGAAACATAGATATTATAGTTTTTGATGTCTCGTTGGTAGGATATTCGGGATCGTATCTCGTCTAGTTTATTGTCCAATGATTGCACGTTGGCGAGTAATATTGACTGTAACGGCAACGTCTAATCCGAGGTGAGTGATCGCTGTCCTGATATCCAGAAGCTCTTTGTCTAATCCGAGGTGAGTGATCGCTGTCCTGATATCCAGAAGCTCTTTGTCTAATCTGAGGTGAGTGATCGCTGTCCTGATATCCAGAAGCTCCTTTCTGCCGTAAAATACAGTTGCAGAAACATTATGTTCAAAATAATTTACAAATATCGCGAAGAAAAACACATAAGAAAACACATAATAGCGCAGTTGGTTAGGAGACCGTAAAACGGTCTATATTAAAGATAGATGAATGATATTATGGATTAATTATATTAAAGATTGATGAATGATATTAAAGATTGATTAATGATATTAAAGAAAAATGAATGATATTAAGGAAAGATTAGTGATATTAAAGATATATTAATGATATTAAGGATAGATTAATGATATTAAGGATAGATTAGTGATATTAAAGATATATTTCATGATATGAAGGATTAATGATATTAAATATATATTTATGATATAAAGGATAGATTAATGATATTAAGGGTTAATGATATTACAGATATATTAATGATATGAAGGATTAATGATATTAAATATATATTAATGATATTAAGGATAGATTAGTGATATTAAAGATTAATGATATTAAATATATAGTATTGATATTAAAGATAGATTAATGATATTAATGATATCTTTACTAGAAATGTTTGCAAATTTTTTTTAAAATGAATACAGAAATATCTCATTTACATAAGTTTTCACACCCCTGAGTCAATACATGAATCACCTTTTGCAGCAATTACAGCTGTCCCTTTGAAAAGCGAAAAGGTGAATTTGTCTCCAAGTGTCTGTTGGAAAGCAGCCTGAACCAGGTTAACCTCTAGGATTTTGCCTGATCTAAAATATCTTCTGGGTTTTTTTTATCCTAAAAAACTCCCTAGTCCTTGCCAATGACAAGCATATACATAACATGATGCAGCCACCACCATGCTTGAAAATATGAAGTGGTACTCAGTTATGTGTTGGATTTGCCATAAAGCTTTGTATTTAGGACATAAAGTTAATTTCTTTGCCACATGTTTTGTAGTTTTACTTTAGTGCCTTATTGCAAACAGGATGCATGTTTTGGAATATTTGTATTCTGTACAGGCTTCCTCCTTTTCACTCCGTCATTTAGGTTAGTATTGTGGAATAACTACAATGTTGTTGATCCATCCTCAGTTTTCTCCTATCACAGCCATTAAACTGTGTAACTGTGTTACTGTTTTAAAGTCACCATTGGCCTCATTGTGTAATCCCTGAGCAGTTTCCTTCCTCTCCGTCAAACTGAGTTAGGAAGGACGGCTGTATCTTTGTAGTGACTGGATATATTGCTACACCATCCAAAGTGTAATTTTTTTTAAGTCGGTCATACCAAGGATAATTTAGCTATTTGATTTTTAATGTTTTACTCTCTCGAATGGACACACAACCAATAAAATGAGGTTGCATTTCTTGAGCCAAGAACCAAATACTGGTGCAGGGATTTTCAAGGCAATACATGTTTTTAGATTAAATCTAACAGAAATGAAGCTACTCTTACCTTTATGAAGGTAAACAAGTTGATATGTGTTCCTGTATTGAAGGTTCTGCACTGTGTTCTCTCTCTCTCTGAGTGTGTCAGTTTGCAGGAGTTAATGATAAAGTGTTTTGAATCACATTGGTTTTTATATGAAGTTTGCTGTTTGGCTGTGGGTTGGTCTAAAACCCTCTGGAGTCAAAACGAGGGTGGAAGATTGAAAAACATGTTTTTTCAAGGGGGAGGGGTTGAGGGGAGAAGATCTTTGACTTGCCAGGAGAACAAATTGAGCTTGCCCCCCCGTTTCAGTGGACCAAAGGTATTGGGACAAATTCACTTACATGTGTTTTAGTAGTGAAAAGTAATTAGTCCAAAAGTAATTTGTCCAACAATGACTACATCAAGCTTGTGGCTCTACAAATTTGTTCCATGCATTTGCTGTTGGTTTTGGTTGTGTTTCAGATTATTTAAATTAATGGTAATGGTAAATAAAGTAGTGTGTCACTTTTATTGTAAATAAGAATAGAATATATTTCGAAACCTTTCTACATTAAAGTGGATGCTAGTATGATTATGGATAGCCCTGAATGAATTGTGAATAATGATGAGTGAGAAGGTTAGATGTACAAAGACCATAGCCCCAAGACATGCTAACTTCTCACCAATACAATAACATATAAAAAAAAAAAATTGGGGGGGGTGATTTTTGTGCGCCTAACTTTCTCCCTCATCATTATTCACGATTCATTCAGGATTATCTGTAATCGTGGTAAGAAACATTCTTCACTGTCCAAATAATTGAACATACCAGCTGCTTAGCTAGCTACCCATCCAGCTCAGGCTAGAAAGCTGTGTTTAGCTAGCTAACTATAAAGGTCTGCTAACTTAGCTGCAGTTAGGCCTATATTAATTGACAGTGTCTGTACAAGGTAATTGACGTAATACATACATATATCAAATTGTTAGCTAACAGTTCACTAGCTGGTTAACAAGTGATTAGCTAACCGATTAGCTACTTACAATTCATCTTCTGCATAGATAGCTAGCTTAATTAACCACAGAGCTAAGGTCTGCCAGTTAGCTAGCTAGCTGGGCTAGCAAGCATCTCCATGGTTCCTCCCACCCAACGGTTTCTCAATCAGACAGTTATGAGCAACAAAATGAGTTCCAGGCTATTATAAACAGTCACCTTTGATGGGAGAATCTTTCCAGTCTTTTTATTGGGTTTGGGTTTTTAGCAAGGGAGTGGACAGTGATGTCGATGTTTCCAACTGACAATAACGGTTGTAAATCAAATCAAATGTTATTAAATCAAAATCAAATCAAATGTATTTATATAGCCCTTCGTACATCAGCTGATATCTCAAAGTGCTGTACAGAAACCCAGCCTAAAACCCCAAACAGCAAGCAATGCAGGTGTAGAAGCACGGTGGCTAGGAAAAACTCCCTAGAAAGGCCAAAACCTAGGAAGAAACCTAGAGAGGAACCAGGTTATGTGGGGTGGCCAGTCCTCTTCTGGCTGTGCCGGGTGGAGATTATAACAGAACATGGCCAAGATTTTCAAATGTTCATAAATGACCAGCATGGTCCATTAATAATAAGGCAGAACAGTTGAAACTGGAGCAGCGGCACAGCCAGGTGGACTGGGGACAGCAAGGAGTCATCATGTCAGGTAGTCCTGGGGCATGGTCCTAGGGCTCAGGTCCTCCGAGAGAGAGAAAGAAAGAGAGAAAGAGAGAATTAGAGAGAGCACACTTAGATTCACACAGGACACCGAATAGGACAGGAGAAGTACACCAGATATAACAAACTGACCCTAGCCCCCCGACACATAAACTACTGCAGCATAAATACTGGAGGCTGAGACAGGAGGGGTCAGGAGACACTGTGGCCCCATCCGAGGACACCCCCGGACAGGGCCAAACAGGAAGGATATAACCCCACCCACTTTGCCAAAGCACAGCCCCCACACCACTAGAGGGATATCTTCAACCACCAACTTACCATCCTGAGACAAGGCTGAGTATAGCCCACAAAGATCTCCGCCACGGCACAACCCAAGGGGGGGCGCCAACCCAGACAGGATGATCACATCAGTGACTCAACCCACTCAGGTGACGCACCCCTCCCAGGGACGGTATGAGAGAGCCCCAGTAAGCCAGTGACTCAGCCCCTGTTATAGGGTTAGAGGCAGAGAATCCCAGTGGAAAGAGGGTAACCGGCCAGGCAGAGACAGCAAGGGCGGTTCGTTGCTCCAGAACCTTTCCCTTCACCTTCCCACTCCTGGGCCAGACTACACTCAATCATATGACCCACTGAAGAGATGAGTCTTCAGTAAAGACTTAAAGGTTGAGACCGAGTTTGCGTCTCTGACATGGGTAGGCAGACCGTTCCATAAAAATGGAGCTCCATAGGAGAAAGCCCTGCCTCCAGCTGTTTGCTTAGAAATTCTAGGGACAATTAGGAGGCCTGAGTCTTGTGACCGTAGCGTACGTGTAGGTATGTATTAGTCACATGCGCCGAATAAACCAGCTGTAGGTAGATCTTACAGTGAAAGGCTTTGTTACAAGCCCTTAACCAACAGTTGCAGTTTATAAAATACAAATAAGAAATAAATGTAACAAGTAGTTAAAGAGCAGCAGTAAAATAACAATAGGGAGACTATATACAGGGGTACCAGTACAGAGTCAATGTGCAGGGCCACCGGTTAGTCGAGGTAATTGAGGTAATATGTACATGTATGTAGAGTTATTAAAGTGACTATGCATAGATAATAACAGAGAGTAGCAGCGGCGTAAATGGGGTGGGGGGGGGACAATGCAAATAGTCTGGGTAGCCATTTGATCAGATGTTCATGTGTCTTATGGCTTGGGGTTAAAGCTGTTTAGAAACCTCTTGGACCTAGACTTGGCAGTCCGGTACTGCTTGCTGTGCAGTAGCAGAGAACAGTCTATGACTAGAGTGGCTGGAGTCTTTGACAATTTTTAGGGCTTTCCTCTGACACCACCTGGTATAAAGGTCCTGGATGGTAGGAAGCTTGGCCTCAGTCGGAGGCCGAGCATTTGCCATACCAGGCAGTGATGCAACCTGTCAGGATGCTCTCGATGGTGCAGCTGTAGAAACGTTTGAGGATCTGAGAACCCATGCCAAATCATTTCAGTCTCCTGAGGGGGAATAGGTTCTGTTGTGCCCTCTACACGTCTGTCTTGGTGTGCTTGGACCATGTTAGTTTGTTGGTGATGTGGACACCAAGGAACTTGAAGCTCTCAACCTGCTCCACTTCAGCCCCGTTGATGAGAATGGGGCTGTGCTGGATTCTCCTTTTCTTGTAGTCCACAATCATCTCCTTTGTCTTGATCACATTGAGGGAGAGGTTGTTGTCCAGGCACCACACGGCCAGGTTTCTGACCTCCTCCCTATAGGCTGTCTCGTCGTTGTCGGTGATCAGGCCTACCTACTTAATGATGGTATTGGAATCGTGCCTTGCCGTGCAGTCATGAGTGAACAGGGAGTACAGAAGGAGACTGAGCATGCACCACTGAGGAGCCCCTGTGTTGAGGATCAGAGTGGCGGAGTGTTGTTACCAACCCTTACCACCTGGGGGCGGCCCATCAGGAAGTGCAGGATCCAGTTGCAGAGGGAGGTGTTTAGTCCCATAGTCCTTAGCTTATTGATGAGCTTTGAGGTCACTATGGTGTTGAACGCTGAGCTGTAGTCAATGAATAGCATTCTCACATAGGTGTTCCTTTTGTCCATGTGGGAAAGGGCAGTGTGGAGTGGAGATTGCGTCATCTTTGGATCTGTTAGGGCGGTATGCAAATTGGAGTGGTTCTAGGGTTTCTGGGATAATGGTGTTGATGTGAGCCATGAACAACCTTTCAAAGTACTTCATGGCTACAGACGTGAGTGCTACGGGTCGGTAGTCATTTAGGCAGGTTACCTTAGTGTTCTTGGTGACAGGGTCTATGGTGGTCTGCTTAAAACATGTTGGTATTACAGGGGGAGGTTGAAAATGTCAGTGAAGACACTTGCCAGTTGGACCAGCCCATGCTCACAGTACAAGTCCTGGTAATCCGTCTGGCCCTGCGGCATTGTAAATGTTGACCTGTTTAAAGGTCTTACTCTCATTGGCTGAGGTGAGCATGATCACACAGTGCTCTCATGCATGTTTCAGTGTTATTTGCCTCAAAGCGAGCAGTAGTTTAGCTCATCTGGTAGGCTTGTGTCACTGGGCAGCTCTCGGCTGTGCTTCTCTTTGTAGTCTGTAATGGTTTGCAATCTGTCCCACATCCAAAGAGCGTCGGAGCCGGTGTAGTATGATTCGATTTTGTTCCTGTATTGACACTTTGCCTGTTTCATGGTTCGTCGAAGGGCATAGCAAGATTTCTTATAAGCTTCCACGTTAGAGTCCCGCTCCTTGAAAGCGGCAGCTCTAGCCTTTAGCTCAGAGCAGATGTTGCCTGTAATCCATGGCTTCTGGTTGAAGTATGTATATACGGTCACTGTAGGGACGACGTCATCAATGCACTTATTGATGAAGCCAATGACTGATGTGGTGTACTCCTCAATGCCATAGGATGAATCCATGGAACATATTACAGTCTGTGCTTGCAAAACAGTCCAGTAGCTTCATCTGACCACTTTTGTTTTGACCGAGTCACTGGTGCTTCCTGCTTTAAAATGTGCTTGTAAGCAGGAATCAGGAGCATAGAATTATGGTCAGATTTGCCAAATGGAGGGTGAGGGAGAGCTTTGTACGCGTCTCTGTGTGTGGAGTAAAGGTGGTCTAGTTTTTTTTTTCATCTGGTTGCACATTTAACATGCTGACAGAATTTTGGTAAAACGGATTTAAGTTTCCCTGTATTAAAGTCCCCGGCCACTAGGAGTGCCACCTCTGGATGAGCGTTTTCCTGTTTTCTTATGGTGGATACAGTTAATTAAGTGCGGTCTTAGTGTCAGCATCAGTCTGTGGTGGTATGTAGATAGCTACGAAAAATACAGAGGAAAACTCTCTAGGTAGATAGTGTGGTCTACAGCTTATCATGAGATACTCTACCTCAGGCGGGCAAAACCTTGAGACTTCCTTAGATATTGTGCACCAGCTGTTGTTTACATATATGCATAGTTCCACCCCTTGTCTTACCAGACACCACTGTTCTATCCTGCCGATACAGTGTATAACCAGCCAGTTGTATGTTGATAATGTCATCATTCAGCCATGACTCTGTGAAGCATAAGATATTACCGTTTTTAATGTCCCATTGGGGTAGTTTAATCTTCTTCGTAGGTTGTCGATTTTATTTTCCAATGATTGCACGTTAGCTAGTAGGACGGAAGGCAGTGGGGGTTTATTAGATCACCTACGAATTCTCAGAAGGCAGCCCAACCTCCGTCCTCTTTTTCACTGTCGTCTCTTCACGCAAATAACGTGGGTTTGGGCCTGTTCCCGGGAAAGCAGTATGTTATTCACATCAGGCTTGTCGGATTCGTTAATGGAAAAAAAAGCTTCTGCCAGTTCGTGGTGAGTAATTGTTGTTCTAGAAGTTTTTTTCATTCATAAGAGACGGTAGCAACAACATTATGTACAAAATAAGTTTAAAAAATAAGTTACAAACAATGCAAAAAAACAAACATAAAAGCACAATCGGTTAGGAGCACGTAAAACGTCAGCCATCTTCTCCATCACCGTCTTCTCAAATTGAATGCAGGGACAGTGCACACGGGCTGTGCAACTTTTGTTTTAGAAGTGGGATAAACACTCCAAACAGCAGCGTCCGCAAGGAGGCATCCACATGGTCCTAAAGCACACCGCTGCCTCGTTTTGTATCACATTCCAATTATAATCATAAACATTTTTTATTTCAGAATGTGGGGGGGGGGGGCATATGAAAGTTGTGCCCCTTTCAAATATTCATAGTCTAATATAGTTTATATAGTTTCAACTAAAAGGCAACACTTTTTTAAAATAAATGCTAATTATTTTTAAACAAAAATGTATTTATTTGATGGCGGCCAAATATTTGATCAAAAACTACAACAGTAAGTTGAATTAGTCTAAATATATGATCATTAGCACATGGTCTGGAGGGCTCTCAGATGTGAATCTTAAATAGAATATATAGCCTAGAATGAAACACATGAGGGACATGGAATCACATCAACATTAGAGTAGACCACTTTTGCAGCTTCAAAATGACTAACAAATATATGTTCATAATGAGTGAAACACAAGATAATACAGTAACACTTCACATCATGTTCTTATATATGTGTCGTTGCGTAGTACTTTGTAAATTGCTTCATAATTACATAACAATGGAGTTATTACATGGAATAAGGAACAGTCACTATTCCTCGTGTCCCGTCTCGGCTCAGCTCATTGCTATGCGATTAAAATGCAATTACCAAAGTATTATGTCACAACATGCTAATAGAATTTAGTTTTAATACACAGGCACAAGGGCAGTTTATTGTTAAGTGCTAACAATAACAAAATACAGCTATTAAGTGGAAACTAAATATCCAAAACTGCCTTCTTGAATCAACTACAGCCAAGGTACAGTAGGTAAAAAATTACGTTAGTTTGTATTCTGAATAAACTATCCCTTTAAATGTGGTAGAGTGTGTTTTGAAACAAGAACACTTCCCCTCAGATGGACAAGAAGGTCCAAAGTAGTTTTTGCTAAGCATCCAACTTGCTGTTTGCAAATTGCTTTGAATCAAAAACTGTATTGCAGCTTTCAACATTTTCAGTGGTATGTTGAAAGAGTCATACAGTATTTGAGCATCACAACTTATTTATACTTCTCTGTACAGACTATCATTGGTTAGTTGGTTTGACTTGATTATGTACACCTGGGGCAGTGGACAGTCAGGAGAATGGACATTTACAGAATGTTCAGATAGACTGATCTTCAACATGAAGTTCCAGATAAAGCAGCGCTTTATTACGGACAGACAGACCCTTATGTCATGCAATAAAATGCAGATGAATTACTTAAAAATCAACAATGGGATTTTCTGGATTTTTGTTTTAGATTCCGTCTCTCACAGTTGAAGTGTGCCTATGATAAAAATGACAGACCTCTACATGCTTTGTAAGTAGGAGAACCTGCAAAATCGGCAGTGTATCAAATACTTGTTCTCCTCACTGTAGGTATATTATTTCAACAGCATTTGACATGAGATCCTCTCTAAGCTTTACAGGAATATGACTCTGCATACAAACAGCAACTCCACCCCCATCATTTTTTCTGATGATGTGGTAACCAAAGCATTGCTGCCATTTCCCAGAAAGTTATCAATTTCATGAACCTTGTTTCCAGGCTAATTATGTTAATGATTGTTTTTATTGATTTACTGTGAGGCTTATCAGAGGAAGACATGGCAGTGATATTTATTTTGGAGCAGATAATGGACTTCCTACCAGAGCAAACCGCCTCAGTGCTAACAGTAGAACTCAGGTTCATGGGCTCGTGATTACTGCTTACAATATCTGTTCGATTGACAGAGGCATTTCGGGAAGTTAGAGGAAAACACATTTGGTTACTTACATTATAACTTTCATCACTCCTGGGATAATGTACATTTGCAGCAGCACTAAGGCAATTCAGCAGCACAATGGTAGGGATTATCTGAGCAGGGCTTGATATCACAAAAATAATCATTACAATAATGACACATTTCTATATACAAACTTCCTATAGGAGAAATTAAGTCATTGTAAAGACAAATGCAATTCCCAATTTCAAAATTATACCATATTGGTCATGGGGTGATGATGATAAAACAACACTAAAACAGACCTTCATCCTTCATTTAGTAGGATAAAACAGACCTTTTGAAAACAGACCTTCTGAAATGTAGGGGGCAAGTATGTCCTCAACTCCAGAGCAAGGAAAATATCTGGAAGACAATTGATTTATTATTATTTATTATTATTATTTTATTATTATTTATTATTATTATTTTATTATTATTGGACTCACAAGAGAAATAAAAATACCCCTCTCTCAGCCTCTGTCTATCAGCAAGATGTTTGTGGTTGTGCCTTCACTTTCACTGTTGTTGTTTTCTGTGCCTATTATAGGCTTATTGTATTCCATAGAATGCTCTAGTAAGGGACCCAATGGTAGAAATGCATATTCTAGATCTGTTGTAACACAAAAAAATATTCTACAATATATTTTTAAAGAAACAAGATTCGGGATAGGGGCACTATAGGACATGTCAACAATATTCTATGCTAGGCACTGTATATGAACACAGGCTACTGCAATGTGTAGCATAGTGTACTTCAGAATGTACCACACGTCGCCAGGGTACTGGGATGATTACCAGAAAATTACAGATACCGACACTGCTGTGATCTTACAAACACTGCCGTGATCTTACCGACACTGCCGTGATCTTACCGACACTGCCGTGATCTTACCGACACTGCTGTGATCTTACCGACACTGCCGTGATCTTACCGACACTGCTGTGATCTTACCGACACTGCCGTGATCTTACCGACACTGCTGTGATCTTACCGACACTGCCCTGCTCTTACCGACACTGCTGTGATCTTACCGACACTGCTGTGATCTTACCGACACTGCCCTGCTCTTACCGACACTGCCCTGATCTTACCGACACTGCTGTGATCTTACCGACACTGCCCTGCCCTTACCGACACTGCTGTGATCTTACCGGCACTGCTGTGATCTTACCGACTGTTAGAGGAAATTATAGTTTAGATGATTAATTATGTATACATTATTGATTAGAACCATTTATTCTAATACTATTATGTTATGGTATGAAAAGTAAAAGTTATTGGTTAAGCTGTTACTGAAAATGTAAGCAGAACAAATTAATTGTCTGGGCCTCCTGGGAAGTTAACGGAGGAGCGAGGCTATGGCTTGTCAGACAGATAAGAAATGTCTGGGAGACGTTCGAGGCCTAATGAACAATGGGCTCTTGTGAGAATCGGAGAGAGGGGGGATAAACTGATGATGTCATGTTCAGTTTATAACCTGTGGAAAAATGTGTATGCTTCAGTACTCTCTTGAAATAAACGCTGTTACTTTTGGCTTTTAAGACTGGTCTCAATCTACTTCATGCATAATTAATGAATTTACAACTCATTAATGAATTAGAATGAGTGAGAATCTGGTTTTGGCTACAAAACATACAGGAATTTAGAAATTCCACTAACACCGACACTGCCCTGCCCTTACCGACACTGCTGTGATCTTACCGACACTGCCCTGCTCTTACCGACACTGCCCTGATCTTACCGACACTGCCGTGATCTTACCGACACTGCCGTGATCTTACCGACACTGCCCTGATCTTACCGACACTGCCCTGCTCTTACCGACACTGCTGTGATCTTACCGACACTGCCCTGCATCTGACATTATATAGGTTTATTAAAACCGCTGCAGGATTTTGTCTTACCTTGCAGGAATAAATTATATTTAGGAATATATTTTTTAAACATGCAGGATCTGTAGGATTTTAGAAATTCCTGCAGGACAATACAAACAGGAGTCCTACAGAGGGGTAGGCAAAACTTCTGACAGTTATCAACATTAGTCCTGCACAATTCCTTCACAGAGGCACAAATTCCTGCAGGAGTCACAGACAAATATAAGGAGAAAACCTAAACACTTCATGGTGATAAAAGAAAGAACCAAATTGAGACCATTATACTGAAAAACAGTTTTTTTATTGATGTCTAAAGTGAGTACCATGAGATCAGAGTGAGGAGGAGGGGGAAACTAGGTACATGTGTCTGTTGTGATCCAGAACACATTTTAATGCTGTGTCTAGGGGACTCAAAGAGGAGCACGTTTTGGGTTATGCCCTAGCACTCCGCTAACACACTTGATTCAACTAATCAAGTCATCATCAAGCCTTTAGTTGAAACAGGTGTGTTAGTGCCCAGGACCGGGATTGGGAAACGCTGGTGTTGAGGATGTTTGGAATCAGAGTGAGGTCAGAGTTTTGACAGATTGTTGTGGATGAGAAGTGGGACATTACTCTAGGCTTGGGGTGTAGGAGTAGTACAGGGTCTACTGTAGAGGCTCTAGGGTGTAGGAGTAGTACAGGGTCTACTGTAGAGGCTCTAGGGTTTAGGAGTAGTACAGGGTCTACTGTAGGGGCTCTAGGGTGTAGGAGTAGTACAGGGTCTACTGTAGGGTCTCTAGGGTGTAGGAGTAGTACAGGGTCTACTGTAGAGGCTCTAGGGTGTAGGAGTAGTACAGGGTCTACTGTAGAGGCTCTAGGGTGTAGGAGTAGTACAGGGTCTACTGTAGAGGCTCTAGGGTGTAGGAGTAGTACAGGGTCTACTGTAGAGGCTCTAGGGTGTAGGAGTAGTACAGGGTCTACTGTAGGGACTCTAGGGTGTAGGAGTAGTACAGGGTCTTCTGTAGAGGCTCTAGGGTGTAGGAGTAGTGCAGGGTCTACTGTAGAGGCTCTAGGGTGTAGGAGTAGTGCAGGGTCTACTGTGGAGGATCTAGGGTGTAGGAGTAGTACAGGGTCTACTGTAGGGGCTCTAGGGTGTAGGAGTAATACAGCGTCCCTCCCCTCTTGATGGAGCAGCTATGTTGCCAAGTTCCATTCTTGATGGAGCGCTCACAGGTCCCCAGCAGGTCGTCGAAGAGCACGTCGGAGTCGTACACCTCCAGCCTCAGCGGGTCGTTCTCACGGACGTTGAAGAAGTTGAAGTCCTCCTTCCACCAGGGGTTATGGTCGTCGGTCTTTACCTCTGTCTTCCCACCGTAGCCGGCGCCACTGAACACCTGAATTATAATAATGACAATGATTATGACGATAATGATAATAATGATGATAATAATGATAGTGATAATCATCATCATAAACATCATCGTCATCATAAATATCATCATCGTCATGACAATCATCATAAACATAATAACAATCATAATAATAGATTTGATTAATATAAAGCTTTTGCCCAGATGCTCAAAGAGCTTCATATAGCTTCCACCACGAATGTGTATCACCCAGACATTTGGCACCAGACAGATCACAACACATCAGCTATCATGGTGGACAGGTGACTCAGGTGAGGAGAGATTTACCTTGACGTAGCCATCAGGGGTCTGGAACAAGCCGCTGTTCAGGTCGCTGGCTCTGATGTTGAACACCTTGAGGACCTTACGTTCCTCTGCTGCATAGATCTGGACCACAGCCAGAACACACACCACCAGCAGGCACCACAGAAGAGAGGAGGAGGACATGTCTCTCAGTCAGATAGGGCTTGATCTGTGGAGGGGAGAGAGAGAGAGAGAGACGGGGGTGAGAGTGAGAGAGAGAGACGGGGGGAGAGGCAGAGATGGGGGTGGGAGGCAGAGAGAGAGTGCGGGGTGGAGAGTGAGAGAGAGAGAGAGAGGGGGAGAGGCAGAGATGGGGGGGGTGGGAGGCAGAGATGGGGGTGGGAGGCAGAGAGAGAGTGCGGGGGTGAGAGTGAGAGAGAGAGAGATGGGGGAGAGGCAGAGATGGGGGTGGGAGGCAGAGAGAGAGTGCGGGGGTGAGAGAGAGAGAGAGAGAGATGGGGGAGAGGCAAAGATGGGGGTGGGAAGCAGAGAGAGAGTGGGAGAGAGGGGGAGAGAGAGAGGGTGGGAGAGGCAAAGATGGGGGTGGGAAGCAGAGAGAGAGTGGGAGAGAGGGGGAGAGAGAGTGAGAGAGAGACAGACAGGGGAGAGAGGGGGAGAGAGAGACAGGGGAGAGAGGGGGAGGAAGAGAAACAAATGAAAAGATAGAAAGACATGACATGGAAACAACGTTGATTCAACCAGGACATGACGTGGAAACAACGTTGATTCAACCAGGACATGACATGGAAACAACGTTGATTCAACCAGGACATGACGTGGAAACAACGTTGATTCAACCAGGACATGACGTGGAAACAACGTTGATTCAACCAGGACATGACGTGGAAACAACTTTGATTCAACCAGGACATGACGTGGAAACAACGTTGATTCAACCAGGACATGACGTGGAAACAACGTTGATTCAACCAGGACATGACGTGGAAACAACGTTGATTCAACCAGGACATGACGTGGAAACAACGTTGATTCAACCAGGACATGACGTGGAAACAGCGTTGATTCAACCAGGACATGACGTGGAAACAGCGTTGATTCAACCAGGACATGACGTGGAAACAACGTTGATTCAACCAGGACATGACGTGGAAACAACATTGATTCAACCAGGACACGACGTGGAAACAACGTTGATTCAACCAGGACACGACGTGGAAACAGCGTTGATTCAACCAGGACACGACGTGGAAACAGCGTTGATTCAACCAGGACATGACGTGGAAACAGCGTTGATTCAACCAGGACACGACGTAGAAACAGCGTTGATTCAACCAGGACACGACGTGGAAACAGCGTTGATTCAACCAGGACATGACGTGGAAACAGCGTTGATTCAACCAGGACATGACGTGGAAACAGCGTTGATTCACATGACCAGGACATGACGTGGAAACAGCGTTGATTCAACCAGGACATGACGTGGAAACAACGTTGATTCAACCAGGACATGACGTGGAAACAACGTTGATTCAACCAGGACATGACATGGAAACAACGTTGATTCAACCAGGACATGACAGGACATGGAAACAACGTTGATTCGACCAGGACATGACGTGGAAACAACGTTGATTCAACCAGGACATGACGTGGAAACAACGTTGATTCAACCAGGACATGACGTGGAAACAACGTTGATTCAACCAGGACATGACGTGGAAACAACGTTGATTCAACCAGGACATGACGTGGAAACAACGTTGATTCAACCAGGACATGACGTGGAAACAACGTTGATTCAACCAGGACATGACGTGGAAACAACGTTGATTCAACCAGGACATGACACGTTGATTCAACCAGGACATGACGTGGAAACAACGTTGATTCAACCAGGACATGACGTGGAAACAACGTTGATTCAACCAGGACATGACGTGGAAACAACGTTGATTCAACCAGGACATGACCTCGAAACAACGTTGATTCAACCAGGACATGACGTGGAAACAACGTTGATCCAACCAGTTTTTGCCCAATGAGTTCTTTACATTTTGTTCATTTTCAAATATAATACATTATAAAATAAACTCTCGGTAGGGTCATAATACCTGTGTTCTGTAGAGTCTGGGGACGAGCGTCTGTCTGTGTGTCTGTCTCTGTGTCTGTCTGTGTGTTTCAGGGGAACCACTGACTGTTTTCCTATGCCCTCTCACTGTTTATAAATGGCACTCCACAGATGGCTTGTTCTCAGTGATGCCTCAACCAATGAGATGACAGTCTGCATTGCCAAATAACAGCAACACCTACAGGTATTATTATCCTCTGACGCTGATAAAATGAAGGCCAGACTTTTGAATTAACACTTTAAGGGCTAGTTTCCCTGCCCAATGAGTGAGGTAAACGTTGCTAACTGTCGAGTGGCGCAGCGGTCTAAGGCACTGCATCTCAATGCTAGAGGCGTCACTACAGACCCTGGTTTGATCCCGACTGTATCCCAACCGGCCGTGATCAGGAGTCTCATAGGGCGACACAATTGGCCCAGTATTGTCCTGGTTAGGGGAGGGTTTGGCCGGGGTAAGACATCATTGTAAGATAAGAATTTGTTCTTAAAACCTCTTTGGGCTAGATGTGCCGCTAGCGACCCACCTCGACAACATCCGGTGAAATTGCAGAGCGCGAAATTCAAATTACAGAAATAGTAATATATAACATTCATGAAATACAAGTGCCATAAATCAGTTGAAAGCTTAACTTCTTGTTAATCCAGCCGCTGTGTCAGATTTCAAAAAGGCTTTACGGCGAAAGCACACCATGCGATTATCTGAGGACAGCGCCCAGCATACAAAAGCATTAAAAACATTTTCCAACTAGGCAACAAAGTATGCGCATTCATCAGTCCGCGTAACTAACAGTACAGCCAGAATGGGAGCCACTTAGAAAAACTACAAATTCTAGCTCATTTTTCCAAAAACAAGCCTGAACCTCTTTCTAAAGACTGTTGACATCTAGTGGAAGCCCTAGGAACTGCAATCTGGGAGGTTTTCATATTCAAAATGACAGCCATAGGAATCAATGGTGGGCTGAATTTATGTTTTTCTGGATGGTTTGTCCTCTGAGTTCTGCCTGCCATATCAGTTATGTTATACTCACAGACATTATTTTAACAGTTTTAGAACCTTTAGAGTGTTTTCTATCCAAATCTACCAATTATATGCATATCCTAGCTTCTGGGCCTGAGTAACAGGCAGTTTACTTTGGGCACGCTTGTCATCCAGACGTCAAAATACTGCCCCCTAACCCAAAGAGGTTTTGACTGACTTGCCTGGTTAAATAAAAAATAAATAAAAAAATCCTTGCTTCTTTATCTTCTCAATTCCTCTCAAAACACTGAAGCTGGAGTCTTATATCTCCCTCTCTAACTTTAAGCATCAGCTGTCTGAGCAGCTTACCGATCACTGTACCTGTACACAGCCAATCTGTAAATAGCACACCCGACTACCTCATCCCCATATTATTACTTACCCTTTTGCTCTTTTGCACCCCAGTATCTCTATTTGCACATCATCATCTGCACATCTATCACTCCAGTATTATTACTAAATTGTGATTATTTTCACCTCTAGGGCCTATTTATTGCCTACCTCCCTACTCTTCTACATTTGCACACACTGTACATAGATTTTTTTATATTTTTCTGTTCTTTTATGTTATTGACTGTATGTTTGTTTATGTATAACTGTGTTGTTTTTGTCGCACTGCTTTGCTTTATCTTGTTCAGGTCGCAGTTGTAAATGAGAACTTGTTCTCAACTGGCCTACCTGGTTAAATAAAGGTGATATAAAATGTAAAGAAATAAAAAAGCTAATTGGAGGAAGAGAACCATGGGACCTTGGACCCTCTACTCTCTGCCAGTACACTTTGAGGGGAACTGAGGAAACAACGGCATAGGAAGCAAGGATTTTGACAGCTAGTGCTGTTTTCAGACACAGCCCAATAAGAGGTCCTGTCCATCTTTTTCTGCTATTGGCCTGTAGCGATGGGACTTAGGAACTGGGTGACACATTCCTTATTACCTTGTTTTACAATGGGTGGGTCAGTTCCTCAATTCTGATTGGTTAAAAGCGCATTCCAGCCAGTGTCTATTCCAGAAGTTACCACCGGCTAAATCTATGATGTTGAAAGGCCTATTTACTCTGTTCCATCTGACTGTTCAATCCACTGTCTCATCAGCCCAGCCAGGCAATTTATAAACTTGATCTCCACTATAAAAAGCATCTAGACATTGTCTCACATTTCTTTGAGGCTAACATTTCATTTTCAACATCAGAGATTTGTATAAACCTTTCTGTCCGTCTCTGACATTTGCAACATTGCTCTGAACAACAGTGTCCTGACGAGAAAACACATTTCCCTAGAAAACAGTTTAAGCAAATGCAAATGCAGCTTAAACCGCATCAAATTCCTTGATGTTGAGTTTATTGTTTGCTTATGTAGGATGAAACATCAGATTGGCTTTTTAGCTTGTTTTTAAAATCTCTTGGCAGGAGAGGGTGTGACTGCTTCCCAAATGGCATCCTATTCTCTTTGTACACTACTTTTGACCAGGGTGCATAGTAGTGCACTATATAAGCAAAAGGGTGCCATTTAGGATGCACCTTGTGTTCATATTGGTGCTAGATACCACTGGGAACAAACCACATGTGGTTTAATATGAGCGTATTCTGCATGCCGCGGGGGCTTTATAAAGTGGTACGAGGCCTTCGGATAACTTGGGTGCCATGAGACAGGCACATCAGGTTAATGTTAACTAGCTGGCTCATCGTTGCCCATGAAAATAAGGTAGGCTAGCGAGCAAGCGTTTTAGACAGGAGCCTAGGACAACAAAATATTAAAGTGTGAACAGGTCAACATTTGCAAAGCTGCTGGGCCAGATGGATTATCAGGATGTGTACTCAAAGCATGCGCAGACCAACTGGCAAGTGTCTTCCCTGACATTTTCAACCTCTCCCTGACCGAATATGTAATACCTACATGTTTCAAGCAGACCACCATAATCTCTCTGCCCAAGGAAGTGAAGGTAACCTCCCTAAATGATTACCGCCCCATGGCACTCACGTCGGTAGCCATGAAGTGCTTTGAAAGGCTGGTCATGGCTCACATCAGCAGCATCCTCCCGGACACCCTAGACACACTCCAATTCGCATACTGCCCCAACAGATACACAGATGACATAATCTCAATCTCACTCCACACTGCCCTTTCTCACCTGGACAAAAGGAACACCTATGTGAGAATGCTGTTCATAGACTACAGCTCAGCGTTCAACACCATAGTGCCCGCGAAGCTCATCACTAAGCTAAGGACTCTGGGACTAAACACCTGCCTCTGCAACTGGATCCTTGACTTCCTGACGGGCCACCCCCAGGTGGTAAGAGTAGGCAACAACAAATCTGCCACGCTGATCCTTAACACAGGGGCCCCTCAGAGGTGTGTACTTAGTCCCCTCCTGTACTCTCTGTTCACCCACGACTGCATGGCCAAACACGACTCCAACATCATCATTATGTTTGCTGATGACACAACAGTGGTAGGCCTGATCACCGACAACGATGAGACGGCCTATAGGGATGAGGTCAGAGAACTGTCAGTGTGGTGCCAGGATAACAACCTCTCCCTTAATGTGAGCAAGACAAAGGAGCTGATCGTGGACTACAGGAAAAGGTGGGCCGAACAGGCCCCCATCCACATCGACGGGGCTGTAGTGGAGCGGGTCAAGAGTTTCAAGTTCCTTGGCGTCCACATCCCCAACGAACTATCATAGTCCAAACATACCAAGACAGTCATGAAGAGGGCACGACAAAACCTTTTCCCCTCAGGAGACTGGAAAAACTTGGCATGGGTCCTCAGATCCTCAAAAGGTTATACAGCTGCACCATCGAGAGCATACTGACCGGTTGCATTGCCGCCTGGTATGGCAACTGCTGACCACAAGGCGGTACAGAGAGTAGTGTGAACGGCCCAGTACATCACTGGGGCCAAGCTTCCTGCCATCCAGGACCTATACAATAGGCGGTGTCAGAGGAAAGCCCATTAAATTGTCAGAGACTCCAGTCACCCAAGTTATAAACTGTTCTCTCTGCTACTGCACTGCAAGCAGTACTGGAGCACCAAGTCTAAGGCCAAAAGGCTTCTCAACAGCTTCTACCCCCAAGCCATAAGACTGCTGAACAATTAATAAAATCGCCACCGGACAATTTACATTGACCCCGACTCCTTTTGTGCACTGCTGCTGCTCACTGTTTATTACCTATGCATAGTCACCCCCACCTACACTACCGATCAAAAGTTTGGGGTCACTAAGAAATGTCCTTGTTTTTGAAAGAAAATCAAATTTTTGGTCCATTAAAATAACAAATTGATCCGAAATACAGTGTAGACATTGTTAATCTTGTAAATGACTATTGTAGCTGAAAACAGCAGTTTTTTAATGGAATATCTACTTAGGCGTACAGAGGCACATTATCAGCAATGGCACAGTGTGTAAGGTAATCCAAGTTTGTCCTTTTAAAAGGCTAATTGATCATTAGAACACCCTTTTGCAATTATGTTAACACAGCTGAAAACTGTTGTTCTGGTTAAAGAAGCAATAAAACTGGCCTTTAGACTAGTTGAGTATCTGGAGCTTCAGCATTTGTGGGTTCGATTACAGGCTCAAAATGGCCAGAAACAAAGAACTTTCTTCTGGAACTCGTCAGTCTATTCTTGTTCTGAGAAATGAAGGCTATTCCATGCGAGAAATTGCCAAGAAACTGAAGATCTCGTACAACACGGTGTACTACTCCATTCACAGTACAGCCCAAACTGGCTCTAACCAGAATAGAAAGAGGAGTGGGAGGCCCCAGTGCACAATTGAGCAAGACTGGGGAGGTCCCGGTGCACAACGCCTCACAAGTCCTCAACTGTCAGCTTCATTAAATAGTACCGGCAAAACACCAGTCTCAATGTCAACAGTGAAGAGGCGACTCCGGGATGCTGGCCTTCAAGGCTAAGTTGCAAAGAAAAAGCCATATCTCAGACTGGCCAATAAAAAGAAAAGATTAAGATGGGCAAAAGGACACAGACACTGGACAGAGGAAATCTGCATCGAAGGCCAGCATCCTGGAGACACCTCTTCACAACATGTCATTGTAACACTGGAGTGATGGTTGCTGATAATGGGCCTCTGTACACATATGTAGATAATCCATTAAAAAATCTGCCGTTTACAGCTACAATAGTTATTTACAACATTAACAATGTCTACACTGTATTTATGATCAATTTGATGTTGTTTTAATGGACAAAACATGTGCTTGTCTTTTAAAAACAAGGACATTTCTAAGTGACCCCAAACTTTTGAATGGTAGTGTACGTGTACAAATTACCTCAACTAACCTGCACCCCCGCACACTGACTTGGTACCGATGCCCCCTGTATATAGTCTCGTTATTGTTATTCTTATTGTGTTACTTTTTATTTTAGTCTATTTGGTAAATATTTTCTTAACTGTTCTTGAACTGCACTGTTGGTTAAGGGCTTGTAAGTCAACATTTCACGGTAAAGTCTACACTTGTATTCGGCGCATGTGACAAATAAGGTTTGATTTGATTTGGAATGAGAAACCCATATAACAGATGACGGGTCAGATAATGGAGGAGGAGGTCTAGATCCTCTAGCTGAGTATTGTTGGATTACCGTAGTTGATGGAGGGGCTCTATGCTAGGCTAGGGGCTCTAGGGTGTAGGAGTAGTACAGGGTCTACTGTAGGGGCTCTAGGGTGTAGGAGTAGTACAGGGTCTACTGTAGAGGCTCTAGGGTGTAGGAGTAGTACAGGGTCCAGTGTAGAGGCGCTAGAGTGTAGGAATAGTACAGGGTCTACTGTAGGGGCTCTAGGGTGTTAGGAGTAGTACAGGGTCCAGTGTAGCGGCCCTATGGTGTAGGAGTAGTACAGGGTCTACTGTAGAGGCTCTAGAGTGTAGGAGTAGTACAGGGTTTACTGTAGAGGCCCTATGGTGTAGGAGTAGTACAGGGTTTACTGTAGGGGCTCTAGGGTGTAGGAAACTCTCCGTGGTTCTAAATCAATAGTTGTTTAGTAGTCCAAAAATGTCAAATACTAACTTGCTTGACCCTGCTGCTGTAGGTCATAGAGCTCTTTGTTAGATGCAATATGTTTTGTTGACTTCACTGGATAGAGGTCGCTCTCTGGTTTTAAGATGAAACAAATGTGTGGTTGAATTCATTCTTTCCCTGTGTCTTCTTATTGTATCGGCCTTTAGGGCCGCAAGGCATATGAACTAACGCAATTATCACAACACATAGGTTGAAGTCGGAAGTTTACATACACTTAGTTTGGAGTCATTAAAACTCCTTTTTCAACCACTCCACAAATTTCTTGTTAACAAACTATAATTTTGTCAAGTCTTTAGGACATCTACTTTGTACATGACACAAGTCATTTTTCCAACAATTGTTTACAGACAGACTATTTCACTTATAATTCACTGTATCACAATTCCAGTGGGTCAGACGTTTACATACACTAAGTTGACTGTGCCTTTAAACAGCTTGGAAAATTCCGTAAAATTCTGGTAGGCTAATGGACACTATTTGAGTCAATTGGAGGTGTACCTGTGGATGGATGCCAAGGCCCACTTTCAAACTCAGTGTCTCTTTGCTTGACATCATGGGAAAATCCAAAGAAATCAGCCAAGACCTCAGAAAAACATTTTAGACTTCCACAAGTCTGGTTCATCCTTAAAATGAAGTGGTGATCCTAACTGACCTAAGACACAGAATTGTTACTAGGATTACATGTCAGGAATTATGAAAAACTGAGTTTAAATGTATTTGGCTTAAGGCCATGCTCAACTAAAAAGCATACTTCATGGAGAATCCCTATTGAAAGGGCTTTTCTTTGTAGTCCAGGACCAAATTGAATTTGTGTTCAGAAAACTAGCCCACAAAGTGTTAATTCAAAAGCCTGGCCTTCATTCATCAGCATCAGAGGTTAATAATACTTGTAGGTGTTGCTGTTGTTTAGCAACACAGAGTGCTATCTCATTGGTTGAGGCATCACTGAGAACAGGCCACCTGTCTCCATTGGCCCTCTACTTGTGTCCCAAATGACACCCTGGCCTAGATAGTGCACTAATTTTGTAGAGTAAAATGTAGGGTAGTAGAGCACTATGTAAGGATTAGGGTGTCATTTGGTACAAAGCATCTGTGTTGAGGGTGTATTGTGGATGCACAGGTGAGGTCTTTATAAACAGTGAGCGGGCATAGGAAAAACCAGGAGTGGTTGTTTCCCCCTAAGATAGACAGACTCGTCTCCAGACTCTACAGAACACAGGTATTATGACCTTTTAGGAGTCATGTAACGAGAGTTTACTTTATAATGTATTATATTTGAAAATGGACATTATGTAAAGAACTCACTGGGCAAAAACTGGTTGAATCAACGTTGTTTCCACAAAAGTCTATGTGATGACTTTGAATCAACGTGGAATTCTGAATTTGCAAAAAGTAATCAATGTAACCTAAATCCAACGACAACCAAATGTAAATCAGAAGTAGACTTTGAACTGTGACCAGCGGGTATTGTCCTGATATATCCTGTTCCTTCTATCTTCTAATTATTTATGTATTTTAATGTCTCTTTTCTTGTTCTTCTTTCTCTGTGACATGCTCTTAGGGAAACAGGTGATGTGCTTATATTTTCTCCTTTCATCGCCCTTTCCCCCCCTCTCTCTAGTTGTCTTCTCTCCACGGATCAAGCCCTATCAGACTGAGAAACATGTCCTCCTCCTCTCTCCCGTGGTGCCTGCTGGTGGTGTGTGTTCTGACTGTGGTCCAGATCTATGCAGCAGAGGAACCTATGGTCCTCAAGGTGTTCAACCTCCATGCCACTGACCTGCACAGCAGCCTGCTAGGGACCCCTGATGCCTACGTCGAGGTAAATCTCTCCTCACCTGAGTCACCTGTCCACCATGATAGCTGATGTGTGATGTTAGGATTATTCGATCCCGGGCTGTATCACAACCGGCCGTGATCGGGAGTCTCATTGGGCGGCGTACTATTGGCCCAGCGTCGTCCGGGTCAGAGGAGGGTTTGTCATTGTAAATAAGAATTTATTCTTAACTGACTTGCCTAGTTAAATAAAGGTTTAAAAAATTAGGATAATTTTCAGCATGAATATCAGAATTCATAGAGTTAGTTAGAGGACTCGTCTTTGTATCTGAGCATGGGCAGCACCATTAAAGCCATCTCCATTTTTAAGTAGTCAATTTTCACAAAGCTTATATATGTAATTTACTGCCACCTGCAGGGCTGGAGTCCTGAACCAAATCGTGTGTCATTAATTTAATTAAATCCAAAGTTTGAAGAAAGAGACAATGCTCTCCTGATCTGCTCTCCTTGGCTGATCACTCCCAACCCATAGGATTACCCACTGGTTTCTACAAGATGCCACAGCCACAAAAAAATGTATGAATTTATTTAAGGTCAGGGTTAGGCATTATATTAGCAGTGTGGTTACCGTTAATGTTAGGGTTGGGGTTGGGTTTAAAATCAGATTTTTACGAAGATTGTAACGGCTCTCTTCTATCTCCTCCTCTGACGAAGAGGTAGAACAAGGATCGGACCAAAATGCAGCGTGATGATGATTCATGATATATTTTAATGAAGGAAAACCTATACATACAGAAACTACAAAACTAACGAAATGAAATAATGAAAACCGAAACAGCCTATCTGGGGAAATACAAAGACAGGAACAATCCCCCACCAAAATACACAGTGAAACCCCGGCTACCTAAATATGGTTCCCAATCAGAGACAACGAGAATCACCTGACTCTGATTGAGAACCGCCTCAGGCAGGCAAACCTATGCTACACCCCTACTCAGCCGCAATCCCAATGCCTACAAAACCCCAATACGAAACACAACAAAATAAACCCATGTCACACCCTGGCCTGACCAAATATATAACGAAAACACAAAATACTATGACCAAGGCGTGACAAAGATAAATTGTAGATATAGGTGGGGTTTATGACTTTGTGGCTCTGGTAACTAGTGACGACCATACCCACTCAATTAACTACTTTAAAGGGATACTGCGAGATTCTGGAGATTCTTTTTTTCTATTTACCCAGAGTCAGATGAATTCGTCGATACCATTTTTATGCCTCTGAGTGCCGTATGTAGGAAGTTACCGGTAGTTTTTTGAGCTAACGCTAGCTAGGTATGCTAGCTTACCTGTAGACTTCCAGTCATTGTGCTATGCTAGCATACAGTAGTGTATCCTCATTGGCGAATGGGTTATATCCATGATGTTTCCTCGAACTAACTCTATGATCATAATCATTCTCATTATTATCCAGGTGTTCAGAGCGCACGGCTTTCTCGGGAGGACAGAGGTGAAGAACAACAACCATGACCCCAGCTGGAAGGAGGAGTTCAGCTTCCTCAACGCCCGTGAGAACAACATCTTGAGGTTGGAGGTGTACGACAGCGACATCAACTCCGACGACCTGCTGGGGACCTGCGAGCGCTCCATCAAGATTGGAACTTGGCAACATAAATGTTTCCTGAAGACAGGCGGGATCCTGAACTACTCCTACACCCTAGAGCCTCTACAGTAGACCCTGTACTACTCCTACACCCTAGATCCCCTACAGTAGACCCTGTACTACTCCTACACCCTAGAGCCGCTACAGTAGACCCTGTATTAGTCCTACCCTACACCCTAGAGCACCTAGCCTAGCATAGAGCCCCTCCATCAACTACTGTAATCCAACAATACTCAGCTAGAGTAGCTAGACCTCCTCCTCCCTTGTCTGACCCCTCATCTGTTACATTGCTATCTCATTCCAAATCAAATCAAATCAAACCTTATTGAAGCCAGCCGCCGCCATATCGGTTCTCCTCATAAAGAGCAGTCCCCCATAGGATGTCACGGACAAAATTACATGGATTTAATTCTTTCTTTGTTGTAACATTGGTACTCCTTAAAAATGCTACTTTATTATACTTTAAAAGTATGCATTAAGGCATATATAATAAATTATACTTGGCAAAAACAAATGTTGACAACAATAAATGCATTTCTATATAATCCCAAATTGTTTTTACAATGGTGAAGGAGTTGAATGGTGAAGGAGTTGAATGGCTGCGCAGTGGCTTCCAAACAGCGGCCAATGTTAGTCATCTAGGGTTTTATACACATTATTGATTCCTTACACCCTCAACTAGAGAGTATGCCTGCTCTTACCAACAACAACATCCAGCCCTCATCTAACCCCTCTCCTCTGACATGGATTTCTCTTTCTCCTCAAACTGAGCTGAAAAACCGTCCTCCCCCTGACCTCATCCTCAGGCTCATCATAACAGACTAGATTCTAGAACATTGAGCAGTACAAAACTCCACCTCCCCCCTACAGTTAGTTCATTGTAATTAGTGTCTACACATGTACCTTAGAACTGCAGTAGTAAATGAGTTAACATCTGTCACTCACTGGTGTCTGGCCTGCTGTCACTGTGTCTAGCCTGCTGTCACTGTGTCTGGCCTGCTGTCACTGTATGACATCAATTAATACAAATCTTGTTTCCCTGCACAATGGTCTCAGTCTGGCTCTCTCTAGTTCTTCACTGAAATACCAAATTACCATATTCCTGTTCTAGAAATAACAGCTAGCCTACAATTTGACAATGAGGCTTACATCTTTTCCATCATAGTCTCTTACCATGTTTAGTTGGGAGACCGGACTTTGGCCACAAATTGTCAATAAAACTGTGGAATTATGATTTCAACAAGGTAATTGAACCTCTGTTAGAGAAAACGGAATGTCGATGAGAAAAATAATACAATTCCTAGAGAGAGAAATTAAGAAAACCTTTTAAGCTAAATGTGTTTGTTTACTGTCATAGTATCTAATTAGCAGCATCTTCATGATTCAACATTGGTTCTCTTTCACAACAGTTAAAAATGTAAACAATCAAATGATATAGCATTTCCCCTGCAAAGAACGTTGTTGTTTTTGGGGGATTGTGATTAAGTAAGAAAGCAGTATTCAGCTATTTGTGGTATACCTGACCAGATGTACAGATAGCTAAGCTGGATTCTTCTTGTGCTGTAAGGAAACGAGTAAGGAAACGAGGCAGAACGAGGTTGAACGAGGCGTACCAAACACATTTCAGGCCAGCTTGAACAAACACAGGTGTGGAAAAATGTGTTGCCGTGGGAATACGTCATGATGACACATGATACGTCACTCAGCCATTAGTCCCTGTTTGTGTTCCAAATGGCACCCTATTCCCTATGTAGGGCACTACCCACTCTATGGGCCCTGGTCTAAAGTAGTGCAGTATATAGGGAATAGGGTGCCATTTGGGATGAAGGCCTTGTAAAGAACTAGTAACCTCCCCTTTATGGACACATTGGACTGGCTGTGTATGAAAACATTACTGGCTGTCAAATCCTTGCTTCCTCCCTCCTTGTTTCCTCAATTCCTCTTAAAGATCATTGGAGGAGAAGGTCCATGGGAGGGACATTGGATCCTCTCCTCCAATGAGCTTTAAGAGAGAGGTTACTGGTTGGTTACTGGGAGCCTGGGATTAACAGGTGAGTAATAATGATGAGAATTCTGCCACGCTAAAGATGATAAACACCTCGTTGTCAAATTGTAGGCTAGCTGTTATTACAATAACAACAAATATGGTAAAAATTACATGTTTTATGAAGACTGAAGTATATCATGAGTAAGTATATCATGAGTAAGTATATCATGAGTAAGTATATCATGAGTAAGTATATCATTTGTATATATTATTTGTTATTTGCTCACTTTTCTGTGAAAGGCAGTAGCATGTATTCATGGATGCCAAGGGAAGCCAAGCTTCCCCAAAAATCATTTTTATTTCATCTCTCTGTATTCTCATAATTTTCCTTCAATTTGCAAGAGGCAAGAGGAATGTCACCAACAAAAACATCCCAGCGAGTGAAACAGCGTCCCTCTGTCTCCGTATGTGTAGGTAATCTGTCTGATGCTGTCTGGTCATAAAGAGTATAACATTGTTGCCGCCATGTAGCATTGAATGCAAGAGAAGCCAACGAGCAAAATAGCCAATCAGCGTTGCGCTAAACTTGTGGTTTTACTTAATTCTCCGTACTGGCCAATGAATATAATGGAAATTCTGATCCAACCATAAATTCCTGCATTGTGCCCCTGGCCCGAGAGGATGGAAGTTCAATATGTAGCTAGATGTAGAAGGCTAATGTTAACTAGCTAACATTGCACATGAAAGAAAGTTAGGATAGCGAGCAAGCAATTTAGCCAGGTAGCCTACGGCAACAAAAAATGAAAGTGTGTATGACAGAGTGAAAGACTGTTTCATCAACACACACACACACACACACACACACAAATCAGAAACATGGACACGTCATATTAAGCTTACGTTGATTGGACTTAATTGTTTTTGGTATCTTTTAGTTGTCACTGTATTAGACTAAGCATAGCGAGGTGATTTGATGATGTTGAAATGGTGCTGGAATAGTGGAGGCAGCTTCTGTTTCTTTGTGACTTTCTGTAACTCTCCAAATCATTAGCTAAAAATGTCAGAAATATTAACTTGTTTAACCATACTGTAGGTCATGTACTGTAACTGCTAGTTACATGCAATATGCTTAGTGGACTTCACAGGACAGAGGTTTCTCTCTGGTTTTGTGAAACAAAGGTGTGGTTGAATTTATTCTGCCACTGAGTCTTCTTATTGTCTTGGCCTTTAAGCCTATGTATCACTGTCGCAAGGCATATGAACGAACAGGTTATAGAGCAAATAACGCAATAATCACAACACATAGGTTGTAATATGGCTTTTTCCCAGTGGTTTTACCCACTCACCAATACTGTTGAAGGGAGCATCAGTAGTACAGAAGAATTGCTGGACATTTACTCGCTAGATGCACAATTAAAGGGCCAGATGCACAACTAAAGGGCCATATGTGCAATTAAAGGGCCAGATGCACAACTGAAGGGCCATATGTGCAATTAAAGGGCCAGATGCACAACTAAAGGGCCATATGTGCAATTAAAGGGCCAGATGCACAACTGAAGGGCCATATGTGCAATTAAAGGGCCAGATGCACAACTAAAGGGCCATATGTGCAATTAAAGGGCCAGGTGCACAACTAAAGGGCCAGATGCACAACTAAAGGGGAATTACACAAGATAATTCAAGATTTGTTTCAGACCTAAATAAAATTGTTTTAAGGGCCAGATGCACAACTAAAGGGCCATATGTGCAATTAAAGGGCCAGTTGCACAATTAAAGGGGAATTACACAAGATAATTCAAGTTTTGTTTCAGACCTAAATAAAATTGTTTTCTAATGTGAATTAGGGGTAATGAGTGGGGCAGCTGTCTAAGGCACTGCATCTCAGTGCTAGAGGCATCGCTACAGATCCTGGTTCGATTCCATGCTGTATCACAACTGACCGTGATTGTGAGTCCCATAGGGCGGTGCACAATTGGCCCAGTGTCGTCCGTGTTAGGATTTGGCCAGGGTAGGCCATCATTGTAAATAAGAATTTGTTTTTAACTGACTTGCCTAGTTAAATCAAATAAAAATTAAGCTGTGACATGGACATCAAATTTAATCTACAGCTCGAAAATATAAGATAGAATTTGGGTGTGAAATTACAGATTTATAGGGTTTGCCTTAGAGTTGTTTATTAACCATTATTTTACCAGGTATATTGACAGAAAACACAATGCAGTACTTTCTCTTGTATACTTTTTACTTATTTATTTATTTTTATTTCACCTTTATTTAACCAGGTAGGCCAGTTGAGAACATGTTCTCACTAAGGACATGGAGAAGAGTTGCAGGGGAGAGAAGAAAGAGAACAATGTGCCTATTTGAAAGTTGGAAAAATTTCAAATTTGATTTTTTAAAAGTAGCTCTCATGCTAGAAAAGGTTGAAGACCTCTGACCTACACTGTGGTTGTAGTGGAGGATGGGTTCCTTAAAAGGAGATGTCTAGTTGAGGGTGTTGACTACAGTAATAGACATTGTTCTAGATGAAAGGAGTGGTCTAGGTTTCAGGTCAGGTCTGAGGAGAACGAGAAAGCTGATGGGGTCAGACATGGGACATTGTGGTAGATATAGATAAGAGGACTAAGAGATATGGGAACAGATGTTGCATAGATAACAAGAGGCCTCTACTCTAGCTGTATATAGGACTATCAGTAGTAAATGCTGTTTTAGATAAGAGGACTCTAGATAAGGGTGTACTGTAGGCTTTAGGGTGTACTGTAGGCTTTAGGGTGTAGGAGTAGCACACGGTCTACTGGACTCTAGGGTCTAAGGTGTAGGAGTAGTACAGGGTCTACTGTAGAGGCTCTAGGGTGTAGGAGTAGTACAGGGTCTACTGTAGAGGCTCTAGGGTGTAGGAGTAGTACAGGGTCTACTGTAGAGGCTCGAGGGTGTAGGAGTAGTACAGGGTCTACTGTAGAGACTCTAGGGTGTAGGAGTAGTACAGGGTCTACTGTAGCGGCTCGAGGGTGTAGGAGTAGTACAGGGTCTACTGTAGAGGCTCTAGGGTGTAGGAGTAGTACAGGGTCTACTGTAGAGACTCTAGGGTGTAGGAGTAGTACAGGGTTTACTAAAGAGGGTGTAGGAGTAGTACAGGGTCTACTGTAGAGGCTCTAGGGTGTAAGAGTAGTACAGGGTCTACTGTAGAGACTCTAGGGTGTAGGAGTAGTACAGGGTCTACTGTAGAGGCTCTAGGGTGTAAGAGTAGTACAGGGTCTACTGTAGAGGCTCTAGGGTGTAGGAGTAGTACAGGGTCCAGTGTAGAGGCTCTAGGGTGTAGGAGTAGTACAGCGTCTGCTGTAGGGGCTCTAGGGTGTAGGATTAGTACAGGGTCTACTGTAGAGACTCTAGGGTGTAGGAGTAGTACAGGGTCTACTGTAGAGGCTCTAGGGTGTAGGAGTAGTACAGGGTCTACTGTAGAGGCTCTAGGGTGTAAGAGTAGTACAGGGTCTACTGTAGAGGCTCTCGGGTGTAGGAGTAGTACAGGGTCCAGTGTAGAGGCTCTAGGGTGTAGGAGTAGTACAGCGTCTACTGTAGGGGCTCTAGGGTGTAGGATTAGTACAGGGTCTACTGTAGAGACTCTAGGGTGTAGGAGTAGTACAGGGTCTACTGTAGAGGCTCTAGGGTGTAGGTGTAGTACAGGGTCTACTGTAGAGGCTCTAGGGTATAGGAGTAGTACAGGGTCTACTGTAGAGACTAGGGTGTAGGAGTAGTACAGGGTCTACTGTAGAGGCTCTAGGGTGTAGGAGTAATACAGGGTATACTGTAGGGACTCTAGGGTGTAGGAGTAGTACAGGGTTTACTAAAGAGGGTGTAGGAGTAGTACAGGGTCTACTGTAGAGGCTCTAGGGTGTAAGAGTAGTACAGGGTCTACTCTAGAGACTCTAGGGTGTAGGAGTAGTACAGGGTCTACTGTAGAGGCTCTAGGGTGTAGGAGTAGTACAGGGTCTACTGTAGAGGCTCTAGGGTGTAGGAGTAGTACAGGGTCTACTGTAGAGGCTCTAGGGTATAGGAGTAGTACAGGGTCTACTGTAGGGGCTCTAGGGTGTTAGGAGTAGTACAGGGTCTACTGTAGAGGCTCTAGGGTGTAAGAGTAGTACAGGGTATACTGTAGAGACTCTAGGGTGTAGGAGTAGTACAGGGTCTACTGTAGAGGCTCTAGGGTGTAGGAGTAGTACAGGGTCTACTGTAGAGGCTCTAGGGTGTAGGAGTAGTACAGGGTCTACTGTAGAGGCTCCAGGGTGTAGGAGTAGTACAGGGTCTACTGTAGAGGCTCTAGGGTGTAGGAGTAGTACAGGGTTTACTAAAGAGGGTGTAGGAGTAGTACAGGGTCTACTGTAGAGGCTCGAGGGTGTAGGAGTAGTACAGGGTCTACTGTAGAGGCTCTAGGGTGTAGGAGTAGTACAGGGTCTACTGTAGAGGCTCTAGGGTATAGGAGTAGTACAGGGTCTACTGTAGAGGCTCTAGGGTGTTAGGAGTAGTACAGGGTCTACTGTAGAGGCTCTAGGGTGTAAGAGTAGTACAGGGTATACTGTAGAGACTCTAGGGTGTAGGAGTAGTACAGGGTCTACTGTAGAGGCTCTAGGGTGTAGGAGTAGTACAGGGTCTACTGTAGAGGCTCTAGGGTGTAGGAGTAGTACAGGGTCTACTGTAGAGGCTCTAGGGTGTAGGAGTAGTACAGGGTCCAGTGTAGAGGCTCTAGGGTGTAGGAGTAGTACAGGGTTCACTAAAGAGGGTGTAGGAGTAGTACAGGGTTTACTAAAGAGGGTGTAGGAGTAGTACAGGGTCTACTGTAGAGGCTCTAGGGTGTAGGAGTAGTACAGGGTCTACTGTAGAGGCTCTAGGGTGTAGGAGTAGTACAGGGTCTACTGTAGAGGCTCTAGGGTGTAGGAGTAGTACAGGATCTACTGTAGAGGCTCCAGGGTGTAGGAGTAGTACAGGGTCTACTGTAGAGGCTCTAGGGTGTAGGAGTAGTACAGGGTTTACTAAAGAGGGTGTAGGAGTAGTACAGGGTCTACTGTAGAGGCTCGAGGGTGTAGGAGTAGTACAGGGTCTACTGTAGAGGCTCTAGGGTGTAGGAGTAGTACAGGGTCTACTGTAGAGGCTCTAGGGTATAGGAGTAGTACAGGGTCTACTGTAGAGGCTCTAGGGTGTTAGGAGTAGTACAGGGTCTACTGTAGAGGCTCTAGGGTGTAAGAGTAGTACAGGGTATACTGTAGAGACTCTAGGGTGTAGGAGTAGTACAGGGTCTACTGTAGAGGCTCTAGGGTGTAGGAGTAGTACAGGGTCTACTGTAGAGGCTCTAGGGTGTAGGAGTAGTACAGGGTCTACTGTAGAGGCTCTAGGGTGTAGGAGTAGTACAGGGTTTACTAAAGAGGGTGTAGGAGTAGTACAGGGTCTACTGTAGAGGCTCGAGGGTGTAGGAGTAGTACAGGGTCTACTGTAGAGGCTCTAGGGTGTAGGAGTAGTACAGGGTCTACTGTAGAGGCTCTAGGGTGTAGGAGTAGTACAGGGTTTACTAAAGAGGGTGTAGGAGTAGTACAGGGTCTACTGTAGAGGCTCGAGGGCAGCGTTTCTTAAAGTATGGGTCGTGGACCTGTTAATGGTGGGTGGCGACGTAAATGTTTAAATCTGTCATTAATTACTGGAATTGATTTGGCCAAGTGCAACTGCGATCTCGGTTCAGTGCTCTCTCTGCTTAGCAGCGGTCTCTGCTCATTTTGGCAGCTTCGCGAGTGGGAAAGGTAGAGGTAGAGATTCCCATGGGCTTCGAGGTTTACCGGATCTTTTTTTCTGCAGTTGATGATATAGAGATCAAATGTGTATGTTCTGTTACAATGCTCTTTCTTCTATCTACTTCAGGTTCATACTATTCCCCCCCCCCCTTTTTTGTAAAGCCCTATGACATTGAGTATCTGGCATTATAAGACCATTAATACAAGTCAACATCAGGAACATCTAATCCACACATGCTTCTTGACATGGCCAGTGTTTATGGTTAAATATTGGTTTCTTAACGTTCCACAAGAAGACAAGAAAATAAACTAGGTATACAGTATCTTTAAACCTGAGGGAACTGAAGTGGTATAGATGACATAAGAAATGATAGTCTGGGGTTTATGTTCATCGTTATCACCTCGGCTTGTCCTCATAGTGATAAAGGCAGAACTGTCCTTAATGTCAGCCCTGATGGCTTTTAGGAGACCTGGTCCATTAAGATGAAATATCTTATTGATAGATGACCTGATATCTCTCCCTGGGTATTTATAGCTTGTGGTCTCCATATGAAGCGAGCAGTACGAAGGTGGGATGGAAAGCTGTGGTGGTTCAGAGAAATAGCCTCCCTCTTAGTCCAATTCACTTTATATCCAGAAAATTGGCCACTCTTGGTATCAAACAGCTGGGATTTGACAGTGTTACTAAGATATCATCACCCTATAGGCTGGTTTTGAAGTCATGACCACTCAGTGTTAGTAAGATATCATCACCCTATAGGCTGGTTTTGAAGTCATGACCACTCAGTGTTAGTAAGATATCATCACCCTATAGGCTGGTTTTGAAGTCATGACCACTCAGTGTTAGTAAGATATCATCGCCCTATAGGCTGGTTTTGAAGTCATGACCACTCAGTGTTAGTAAGATATCATCACCCTATAGGCTGGTTTTGAAGTCATGACCACTCAGTGTTAGTAAGATATCATCACCCTATAGGCTGGTTTTGAAGTCATGACCACTCAGTGTTAGTAAGATATCATCACCCTATAGGCTGGTTTTGAAGTCATGACCACTCAGTGTTAGTAAGATATCATCACCCTATAGGCTGGTTTTGAAGTCATGACCACTCAGTGTTAGTAAGATATCATCACCCTATAGGCTGGTTTTGAAGTCATGACCGCTCAGTGTTACTAAGATATCATCACCCTATAGGCTGGTTTTGAAGTCATGACCACTCAGTGTTAGTAAGATATCATCACCCTATAGGCTGGTTTTGAAGTCATGACCGCTCAGTGTTACTAAGATATCATCACCCTATAGGCTGGTTTTGAAGTCATGACCACTCAGTGTTAGTAAGATATCATCACCCTATAGGCTGGTTTTGAAGTCATGACCGCTCAGTGTTAGTAAGATATCATCACCCTATAGGCTGGTTTTGAAGTCATGACCACTCAGTGTTAGTAAGATATCATCACCCTATAGGCTGGTTTTGAAGTCATGACCACTCCAAGTGAAACAGTCAAGGGGGTCTAGTGGCAAAATGACCAAACATGGTGAGGCCGGGCAGCCCTGCCTTGTAGAACGGAGAAGCTAAAAGTGACAGATGTTACAGTCTGCCATTCGTTTCAAGTGAAGCAATAGGTTCATGATAGAGTGCCCTGATCCACTGCATAATAGCAGGCTCAATTTAGAGAGAGTATAAAACACATAAGGCCAATTCCATTCTATCAAAAGCTTTCTCTGCATCCAGCGATACTGCTACTTCTGGATACTGGAGAGAGCTAGCCCCTTGACTTAACATGGGAAAAGTCTCCTCGTGGTGTTGGAGGATAGGCCACCTGGTACAAACCCCACCTGGTACAAACCCCACCTGGTCTAAGTGTACAAGGCGCAGGGCAAGGATCCTAAGAGATAGAAAGATGGATTGGCTGTCCTTTACCTCATCCTTGTAGCCTCTGAATGTTGTACATTCTACCCCTTTAAATATAACATACTGTACAGTCCCTTCAGCCCCCTCCACTCTAAAGGTGATAGCAACATACATATGGTCAGTTCTCAAGCATCGTCTCAGCCAATGAGTCTCCACGGTGCTGGCTATGAGACGGCAACGCCCTATACTACGTGGCAAACAGGGATTTGAACTGAAATCTTTGTCGTGTCCCAAATGGAAGCTGGGATGAAGCCCGGGTTAACAGAGATGGTCTCATTACATAATGAAAGGTAGGTTAGGGTACGACTGTGAGAAAAGGCTTTCCTCCAACAGGTAGGTGACAACAGAGGCCAAGCAACAATAATATATTGAGGGTGATTACGGGGTTATCACAGGCCAAAGCACATATCCTCTCATAGTAAGTAAATTAAGCCTTGGAAAAGTAAGTCTTGTCTGAGCCAGACCAGCCCATAGAGGCAGGAGCCCATTTCCTGTCTCTGTAATGTGACTGAGGCAGCTTGACGTTCAAGTACACCTCCTGGACAGGACGCCAGTAGCCTACAAGTACACCCCCTGGACAGGACACCAGTAGCCTACACGTACACCCCCTGGACAGGACGCCAGTAGCATACACGTACACCCCCTGGACAGGACGCCAGTAGCCTACACGTACACCCCCTGGACAGGAAGCCAGTAGCATACACGTACACCCCCTGGACAGGACGCCAGTAGCCTACACGTACACATTCTATGATACAGGCTAGAAAACAGCAGGTCAACAACAACAGGTGTCCTTTCCCCCAAAGTCACTATAGGCACTGGCCTCCTGGGTGGCGCAGTGGTTAAGGGCGCTGTACTGCAGCGCCAGCTGTGCCACCAGAGACCCTGGGTTTGCGCCCAGGCTCTGCCGCGACCGGGAGGTCCATGGGGGCGACGCACAATTGGCCTAGCGTCGTCCGGGTTAGGGAGGGTTTGGCCGGTAGGGATATACAGAGAGATATACAGAGAGATATACAGAGAGATATATATATAGAGAGATATACAGAGAGATATACAGAGAGATATATAGAGAGATATATAGAGAGATATACAGAGAGATATACATATATAGAGAGATATATATATAGAGATATATATATATATATAGAGAGATATCCAGAGAGATATATATATATAGAGAGATATACAGAGAGATATACATATATAGAGAGATATATATATAGAGAGATATATATATAGAGAGATATACAGAGAGATATACATATATAGAGAGATATACATATATAGAGAGATATATATATAGAGAGATATATATATAGAGAGATATATAGAGAGATATCCAGAGAGATATATATATATATAGAGAGAGAAACAGAGAAACAGGAAGGGAAGCAGATGTGTGATCAGAGGACACATTCGGAGGAGGAAGAGGAGGAGGAGAAGGAGTGGTTACTGATAATAATGATGATAATGTCAATAATAATAATCATCATCATCATCATGTGAGGTCCTCTTCTCTGAAGACAGACCACAGTCTCTCTTCACAGTCTCAAACTGCCCACTCTTTTAAAAGACTACACAGACCCCCCATGCCAATGTCACCACACTTCCTGTCACACCCACCCCTCACCCTCTCACCTCTCCCCTAACCCACCCACCCCTCATCTCTCACCTGCCCCTCACCCTCTCCTCACCTCTCACCTGTCCCTAACCCACCCACCCCTCACCTGCCCCTAACCCACCCACCCCTCACCCTCTCCTCACCTCTCACCTGCCCCTAACCCACCCACCCCATCATACCCATCTTATCTTTCAGTGTTATGGTACAATTGTTATGGTTTATTTCACTTTTGTTTATTATCTACTTCACTTGCATTGGCATTGTATACATATGTTTCCCATGCCAATAAAGCCCTTACATAGAGAGAGAGAGAGAGAGAGAGAGAGAGAGAGAGAGAGAGAGAGGGAACTACCTTACAAAAGTAGCCTTGCTCGGCCCAGCATTTCTAGGCCCAACATTTCTTCTCTCCACTGTATTTAGATTTCCCCCTGTTATCTACACATTGACGTATACAGTATAGTATGTTCCAAAAATTACCTATAGAGGGCAGTGGCTAATATTTGAGAAATGTACTCCAAAGGACAGCTTCGAAGAAGAGTTGGGCCATACCACAGATTGAACAATGAAACCGATATTTCACTGGATGTCAAATTTGTGACGCATCTGCTTGGCAATTCCAATCAACACCAAAAATGGTAGTGAGAGGAAGTCCACTGGCCAGCAATGGGAGAAGATTGAAGGAGAGGGTTTTTGACCAACATTCTGTACGTTTTCTCATCGATTAAACATTTGATCTCAATACAGTTTTTTGTTCCCAAAACTAAAAATCTGCTACGACCAGAGTGTACTAAGTGTTGTATACTTTACCCTTTACCAAAGTTGTAAAACATCACGTTGTTTAGAAGGAGGGCAACGGCGAATTTAGTTATTGCACACGCGCACTTCATCGAGTAGAGGCGTTCTCAAACGGAAATATGCAGATATCTGCTAGAACAGGCCAATAGGATCTTGCTAACCCGTGCTTGGTTCTGCCCACTATGGCTCATTTGTTTACATTGGAAACGATAGGCTGTGGTCTATCTGGGTTTAGTTATAACAAATCTTTGGCCACACAATACGTTATCATATCCGGTTAAATATGTATCTCTGTTGGCGGGAACTGTACAGTAGTCCACAGTTTGTTGCCTAGTAGGTACTGAATATCTTCATTTTGGTTGAGCTAAAAATCATTGTTCATCATTGCACTTTTTCGTCAAGTGAAAATGTCTCGTGTGCTGAACTGCATTGTGGCTGTTTGTCCTGATATGGGGATTGGAAATAACGGGAATCTACCTTGGCACCCGAAGAGACTCAAGTAAGTAACGTTAGCTAGCTAGGCTAACATCGTTAGCCTCATTCATTCATTTAGTTTCAACAGCCATCTACAACAATAGCCTATATACACATCATATCTGTTTCAACTAGCTGGCAACGAATGGAAAGCTAACAACAGTGTTGAAATGGCAAATATTGGTCGATTGATGTGTGGTACAGAAATCTGGCAAGAAATCAGAACAGTCAGCTGCAGATGATGCAATGAGTGACAACGTCGGGGATCCAAAGTCCAGGGTTTTGCACAATACTTAAGTTATTAATTAACAACATCATGGCATATAACTTAAATTCATAATTTCTGTAGTTAAACCCATACAATTGACTTCACAGTTTTTTTTTTCCTACATTCTTGCTGGACTGTTGTTTTTCTCCCTTTGTCTCACAAACAATAATGACGTTGACTTCTTTTACAGTAATGAATTTAAGTATTTCCAGAAGATGACAATGACGTCTTCGGTGGAAGGTAACAGTCAGTTTCCAAACATTTCACATTTGACGACATGTTATTTATTTTAGCAGATGGTCTTGTCCAGAGTGACTTCCAGTTAGTGCATTCATCTTCAGATACCGTAGCTATGTGGGACTACCACATATCATAGGTATAAAAAATTACTTTTTCGTCAATAAAGTAGCTTTATCAGTAGAGTCAGAGCTGGGTATGTGCGGTGGGGGTAAAGTGCTGTTTCAGGTTATTACATATTATTACTTATATTTTTTTTTACCAATGCGGTGTAAATCACATGAGCTTAATCCAAACACGGATACAGACATTGGCTGATTCACTTGTAAACACTGTGACAGTTGTCAACGGGGCGGCAGGGTAGCCTAGTGGTTAGAGTGTAGAGGCGGCAGGGTAGCCTAGTGGTTAGAGTGTAGAGGCGGCAGGGTAGCCTAGTGGTTAGAGTGTAGAGGCGGCAGGGTAGCCTAGTGGTTAGAGTGTAGAGGCGGCAGGGTAGCCTAGTGGTTAGAGTGTAGAGGCGGCAGGGTAGCCTAGTGGTTAGAGTGTAGAGGCGGCAGGGTAGCCTAGTGGTTAGAGTGTAGAGGCGGCAGGGTAGTAGTAGTTAGAGTGTAGAGGCGGCAGGGTAGCCTAGTGGTTAGAGTGTAGAGGCGGCAGGGTAGCCTAGTGGTTAGAGTGTAGAGGCGGCAGGGTAGCCTAGTGGTTAGAGCGTTGGACTAGTAACCGGAAGGTTGCAAGTTCAAATCCCCGAGCTGACAAGGTACAAATCTGTCGTTCTGCCCCTGAACAGGCAGTTAACCCTCTTTTCCTAGGCCTTCATTGAAAATAAAAATTTGTTCTTAACTGACTTGCCTAGTTAAATAAAGGTTAAATAAATAAATAAATTAAAAACATTAAAATGTATTATTAATGGCCACTAGGTGACAGTATAGCACCATGTGCAAAGTATCATGAGACGAAATATCGTCTGCAAATATTATTTTAAAGGGACATTCCGCCACTTTTTAACCTCGTATTCATCATCTCCAGCACCTATGATCGGTGGTTAAAAACACAAGACGAAAGGTCCTTAAAAAAAATGCCTCTGTGAAATCACAGGGTAGGATTAAAAGTCTTTTTAAAAAATTGTGATTTTCAAAACCAGCAACAAGTTTCTAGCCCAAAGGAGAGTATTTTCTAGCTCCCCACGTCACCGTGAATCTCAGCGGTTGAAAATCACTGTTTTTAAAATGTTATTGTTTTTGATGATGTAATCGGTGTAACTTTTTAAAACGTTTATATTTATTGTCTACAAGACTTAGAAATGCAAGGTTTTCACATATGTAGACACTGGTATTGTGCTCATCACAATGAAAATTAAGTTCAAAAGTGGTGGAGTTGCTCCTTAGGAAAGAAATATGTAAAAACACTGTCATGATCCAAATTAATATACCGGTACATACCCTCACTGCTTTTACAGTACTGAGTCCAAAGTCAGGAACATCTACCGTATATAAACCTAACGTTATTGGTCACATACACATGGTTAGCAGATGTTATTGGTCACATACACACGGTTAGCTGATGTTATTGGTCACATACACACGGTTAGCAGATGTTAATGGTCACATACACACGGTTAGCAGATGTTATTGGTCACATACACATGGTTAGCAGATGTCATTGGTCACATACACATGGTTAGCAGATGTTATTGGTCGCATACACATGGTTAGCAGATGTCATTGGTCGCATACACATGGTTAGCAGATGTTATTGATCGCATACACATGGTTAGCAGATGTTATTGATCACATACACATGGTTAGCAGATGTTATTGATCACATACACATGGTTAGCAGATGTCATTGGTCACATACACATGGTTAGCAGATGTTATTGGTCACATACACATGGTTAGCAGATGTTATTGGTCACATACACATGGTTAGCAGATGTCATTGGTCACATACACATGGTTAGCAGATGTCATTGGTCACATACACATGGTTAGCAGATGTTATTGGTCACATACATACGGTTAGCAGATGTTATTGGTCACATACACACGGTTAGCAGATGTTATTGGTCACATACACACGGTTAGCAGATGTTATTGGTCACATACACACGGTTAGCAGATGTTATTGGTCACATACACACGGTTAGCAGATGTTATTGGTCACATACACACGGTTAGCAGATGTTATTGGTCACATACACACGGTTAGCAGATGTTATTGGTCACATACACACGGTTAGCAGATGTTATTGGTCACATACACACGGTTAGCAGATGTTATTGGTCACATACACATGGTTAGCAGATGTTAATGCGAGTGTAGCGAAATGCTTGTGCTTCTAGTTCCAACCGTGCAGTAATATATAATAAGTAATCTAACAATTTCACAACAACTACCTTATACACACAAGTGTAAAGGAATGAATAAGAATATGTACATATTAATATATGGATGAGTGATGGTACAGAACGGCATAGGCAAGATGCAGTAGATGGTATAGAGTACAGTATATACATATGAGATGAGTAATGTAGGGTACGTAAACAAGATGCAGTAGATGGTATAGAGTACAGTATATACATATGAGATGAGTAATGTAGGGTACGTAAACAAGATGCAGTAGATGGTATAGAGTACAGTATATACATATGAGATGAGTAATGTAGGGTACGTAAACAAGATGCAGTAGATGGTATAGAGTACAGTATATACATATGAGATGAGTAATGTAGGGTACGTAAACAAGATGCAGTAGATGGTATAGAGTACAGTATATACATATGAGATGAGTAATGTAGGGTACGTAAACAAGATGCAGTAGATGGTATAGAGTACAGTATATACATATGAGATGAGTAATGTAGGGTACGTAAACAAGATGCAGTAGATGGTATAGAGTACAGTATATACATATGAGATGAGTAATGTAGGGTACGTAAACAAGATGCAGTAGATGGTATAGAGTACAGTATATACATATGAGATGAGTAATGTAGGGTACGTAAACAAGATGCAGTAGATGGTAAAGAGTACAGTATATACATATGAGATGAGTAATGTAGGGTATGTAAACAAGATGCAGTAGATGGTATAGAGTACAGTATATACATATGAGATGAGTAATGTAGGGTACGTAAACAAGATGCAGTAGATGGTATAGAGTACAGTATATACATATGAGATGAGTAATGTAGGGTATGTAAACAAGATGCAGTAGATGGTATAGAGTACAGTATATACATATGAGATGAGTAATGTAGGGTACGTAAACAAGATGCAGTAGATGGTATAGAGTACAGTATATACATATGAGATGAGTAATGTAGGGTATGTAAACAAGATGCAGTAGATGGTATAGAGTACAGTATATACATATGAGATGAGTAATGTAGGGTACGTAAACAAGATGCAGTAGATGGTATAGAGTACAGTATATACATATGAGATGAGTAATGTAGGGTATGTAAACAAGATGCAGTAGATGGTATAGAGTACAGTATATACATATGAGATGAGTAATGTAGGGTACGTAAACAAGATGCAGTAGATGGTATAGAGTACAGTATATACATATGAGATGAGTAATGTAGGGTATGTAAACAAGATGCAGTAGATGGTATAGAGTACAGTATATACATATGAGATGAGTAATGTAGGGTATGTAAACAAGATGCAGTAGATGGTATAGAGTACAGTATATACATATGAGATGAGTAATGTAGGGTACGTAAACAAGATGCAGTAGATGGTATAGAGTACAGTATATACATATGAGATGAGTAATGTAGGGTATGTAAACAAGATGCAGTAGATGGTATAGAGTACAGTATATACATATGAGATGAGTAATGTAGGGTATGTAAACAAGATGCAGTAGATGGTATAGAGTACAGTATATACATATGAGATGAGTAATGTAGGGTACGTAAACAAGATGCAGTAGATGGTATAGAGTACAGTATATACATATGAGATGAGTAATGTAGGGTACGTAAACAAGATGCAGTAGATGGTATAGAGTACAGTATATACATATGAGATGAGTAATGTAGGGTACGTAAACAAGATGCAGTAGATGGTATAGAGTACAGTATATACATATGAGATGAGTAATGTAGGGTACGTAAACAAGATGCAGTAGATGGTATAGAGTACAGTATATACATATGAGATGAGTAATGTAGGGTACGTAAACAAGATGCAGTAGATGGTATAGAGTACAGTATATACATATGAGATGAGTAATGTAGGGTATGTAAACAAGATGCAGTAGATGGTATAGAGTACAGTATATACATATGAGATGAGTAATGTAGGGTACGTAAACAAGATGCAGTAGATGGTATAGAGTACAGTATATACATATGAGATGAGTAATGTAGGGTATGTAAACAAGATGCAGTAGATGGTATAGAGTACAGTATATACATATGAGATGAGTAATGTAGGGTACGTAAACAAGATGCAGTAGATGGTATAGAGTACAGTATATACATATGAGATGAGTAATGTAGGGTATGTAAACATTATATAAAGTGGCTAGTGATACATGTATTACATCCCATTATTAATTATTAAAGTGGCTAAGGATGAGTCAGTATGTTGGCAGCAGCCACTCAATGTTAGTGATGGCTGTTTAACAGTCTGATGGCCTTGAGATAGAAGCTGTTTTTCAGTCTCTCGGTCCCAGCTTTGATGCACCTGTACTGACCTCGCCTTCTGGATGACAGCGGGGTGAACAGGCAGTGGCTCGGGTGGTTGTTGTCCTTGATGATCTTTTTGACCTTCCTGTGACATCGGGTGGTGTAGGTGTCCCGGAGGGCAGGTAGTTTGCCCCCGGTGATGCGTTGTGCAGACCTCACTACCCTCTGGAGAGCCTTACGGTTGTGGGCGGAGCAGTTGCCGTACCAGGCGGTGATACAGCCCGACAGGATGCTCTCGATTGTGCATCTGTAAAAGTTTGTGAGTGTTTTTGGCGACAAGCCTAATTTCTTCAGCCTCCTGAAGTTGAAGAGGCGCTGCTGTGCCTTCTTCACGACGCTGTCTGTGTGGGTGGACCAATTCAGTTTGTCCGTGATGTGTACGCCGAGGAACTTAAAACTTTCCACCTTCTCCACTACTGTCCCGTCGATGTGGATAGGGGGGGTGCTCCCTCTGCTGTTTCCTGAAGTCCACGATCATCTCCTTTAATTAGTTGATGTTGAGTGAGATGTTATTTTCCTGACACCACACTCCGATGGACCTCCTCCCTCGTTGTTGGTAATCAAGCCTACCGCTAGTGTCATCTGCAAACTTGATATAACATCTCACTCATCACATGAGCTGAGCACCTGTATCACATGTCCTGTCATCATCAAATGTCATTCTCCTGTCGATTTCTTGATTTCTTTCCTCACTATATTCCAGTCCTGGAGGTGCCAAAACACTTCTGGTTTTTCTTTCTACCTGGTAGTTAATTGCTCCCACCAAGTGCCCCAGGTCTGAAACAGTCCTAGATTAGAATGAGAGGATGAAAACAAGAAGTATTTTGGCCCTTCAGTTCTGGAATCAAACAGTCCTGTGCTTGACTGTAGGTCTGGCCCAGCCCTGAGACATGGCCCCCATAGACACCATAGCAGGCCTCAGCCATGTCTCAGGGCTGTTGTAGGACCCTGAGACATGGCCTCCATAGACATCATAGCAGGCCTCAGCCATGTCTCAGGGCTGTTGTAGGACCCTGAGACATGGCCTCCATAGACACCATAGCAGGCCTCAGCCATGTCTCAGGGCTGTGTAGGACCCTGAGCTATTCTTGACCAGGGGAAACACATGTCTGTCTGGGATTGGTTATATAAACAGAATGTTGACATCTCTGTCTGGGATTGGTAAAATAAACAGAATGTTGTCATATCTGTCTGGGATTGGTTAGGTAAACAAAATGTTGTCATCTATGTCTGTGATTGGTTAGGTAAACAGAATGCTGTCATCATGGGGCGGAAGACATGGTTCTCCATTCCAGAGCGGAACCGGCCACTCAAGAACAGGATCAACATCGTTCTCAGCAGAGAACTTAAGTAAGAGGCATGGAGGACATGTGTAATGACAGCCACTGACCAGCTACTCATTTCTATACAATGTTCATCATCCTGTGTTATCTGTACCTGCAAGAGAAATGAGGATAATATAGGGAAGGTTCTCTTCCTCTGTGTCATAAGGGACAATGTAATACTGAAGTCATTAAATACTATGAACAAAAACACATTGTTACTACCGTGTTGTCCTAACATTACTACCATGTTGTCCTAACATTACTACTGTGTTGTCCTAACATTACTACCGTGTTGACCTAACATTACTACCGTGTTGTCCTAACATTACTACCGTGTTGTCCTAACTGTGTTGTCCTAAAATTACTACTGTGTTGTCCTAACATTACTACTGTGTTGTCCTAACATTACTACTGTGTTGTCCTAACATTACTACCGTGTTGTCCTAACATTACTACCATGTTGTCCTAACATTACTACCATGTTGTCCTAACATTACTACCATGTTGCCCTAACATTACTACCGTGTTGCCCTAACATTACTACCGTGTTGCCCTAACATTACTACCGTGTTGTCCTAACTGTTGTCCTAACATTACTACTGTGTTGTCCTAACATTACTACTGTGTTGTCCTAACTGTGTTGTCCTAAAATTACTACTGTGTTGTCCTAACATTACTACTGTGTTGTCCTAACATTACTACCGTGTTGTCCTAACATTACTACCGTGTTGTCCTAACATTACTACCGTGTTGTCCTAACATTACTACTGTGTTGTCCTAACATTACTACCGTGTTGCCCTAACATTACTACCGTGTTGTCCTAACATTACTACCGTGTTGTCCTAACATTACTACCGTGTTGTCCTAACATTACTACTGTGTTGTCCTAACATTACTACTGTGTTGTCCTAACATTACTACTGTGTTGTCCTAACATTACTACCGTGTTGTCCTAACTGTTGTCCTAACATTACTACCGTGTTGTCCTAACTGTGTTGTCCTAAAATTACTACCGTGTTGTCCTAACATTACTACCGTGTTGTCCTACCTTTACTACCATGTTGTCCTAACATTACTACCATGTTGTCCTAACTGTGTTGTCCTAACATTACTACCATGTTGTCCTAACTGTGTTGTCCTAACATTACTACCGTGTTGTCCTAACTGTTGTCCTAACATTACTACCGTGTTGTCCTAACTGTGTTGTCCTAACATTACTGCCGTGTTGTCCTAACTGTGTTGTCCTAACATTACTACCGTGTTGTCCTAACTGTGTTGTCCTAACATTACTACCGTGTTGTCCTAACTGTGTTGTCCTAACATTACTACTGTGTTGTCCTAACTGTGTTGTCCTAACATTACTACCGTGTTGTCCTAACTGTGTTGTCCTAACTGTGTTGTCCTAACATTACTACCGTGTTGTCCTAACTGTGTTGTCCTAACTGTGTTGTCCTAACATTACTACCGTGTTGTCCTAACATTACTACCGTGTTGTCCTAACATTACTACCGTGTTGTCCTAACATTACTACCGTGTTGTCCTAACATTACTACCGTGTTGTCCTAACATTACTACCGTGTTGTCCTAACATTACTACCGTGTTGTCCTACCATTACTACCGTGTTGTCCTAACATTACTACCGTGTTGTCCTACCTTTACTACCATGTTGTCCTAACATTACTACCATGTTGTCCTAACTGTGTTGTCCTAACATTACTACCATGTTGTCCTAACTGTGTTGTCCTAACATTACTACCGTGTTGTCCTAACTGTTGTCCTAACATTACTACCGTGTTGTCCTAACTGTGTTGTCCTAACATTACTGCCGTGTTGTCCTAACTGTGTTGTCCTAACATTACTACCGTGTTGTCCTAACTGTGTTGTCCTAACATTACTACTGTGTTGTCCTAACTGTGTTGTCCTAACATTACTACCGTGTTGTCCTAACTGTGTTGTCCTAACATTACTACCGTGTTGTCCTAACTGTGTTGTCCTAACATTACTACTGTGTTGTCCTAACTGTGTTGTCCTAACATTACTACCGTGTTGTCCTAACATTACTACCATGTTGTCCTAACATTACTACTGTGTTGTCCTAACTGTGTTGCCCTAACATTACTACTGTGTTGTCCTAACTGTTGCCCTAACATTACTACTGTTGTCCTAACTGTGTTGTCCTAACATTACTACCGTGTTGTCCTAACATTACTACCGTGTTGTCCTAACATTACTACCGTGTTGTCCTAACATTACTACCGTGTTGTCCTACCATTACTACCGTGTTGTCCTAACTGTGTTGTCCTAACATTACTACCGTGTTGTCCTAACATTACTACCGTGTTGTCCTAACATTACTACCGTGTTGTCCTAACATTACTACCGTGTTGTGTGAATGTCAGAGAGCCTCCAGCCGGGGCTCACCAGCTGGCGTCAGACTTCTGCTCAGCACTCCGCCTGCTGGACACGGCTGAGATGGCAGAACGGGTCGACCAGGTCTGGGTGATCGGTGGCAGCTCTCTGTACGAGGTAAGAAATACGCAGGCCTTGGCCATTGGTCCTTCATGTGGAGGATTGGATTGGATAGGATCCATTTGGAATGCGTCAACAGTCTCTGAGACATGGCCAGATGGGAATTTGTGTAGAGGGACGTGGTCATAAAGACAGACTTGTAGAGAAATGGGTTTTGAGTGAGTGGGTGTTTTTGAAACTGTTTACTAGAGTGGAAACTTCATTACTGCTCTAAACCTATTTTACCTCAGAAACAGACATCATTGACGACCTTGGTGCATTCCCCAAGGTCTCAACTGCATTCTCCGCTGTTAAAAACACTGAGAGACTTTTCAATTATGCTATTTGTCCGCTAATCTGAAATAAATTGAAAGTAGAAAAGTTTCAATCTCCATACACACACACACAGAGCGTCCCTCATACCTTTCTTTCCCTCGGCAGTCGGTAGGTTGTCATGGAGACCTCATCGCTCAAGGATGCTTTTGACAATACAGCACACGCTCTCAAACTCTCTTCACTTCTCCACACACACACACTCTCCACCTCATATCTCAATCTAAAGGGTTAACTCTTTAAAGGTTCAATTTGGGACTTTTAAGACCTTGACTATTTTCCATTTAACCACAACCTTGTTATGAACACACACACAGACTGTCTGGGTCGATCTACAATGGGGCATATTAGTAGAAAATAACGTCTTGGGTCTATTTGTCAAGAGTTGGAGTGCTGATCTTAGATCAGGTCTTCCCCCTCCTTAATAATCTGATTCATTATGTTCTAAAGGGCAAACTGATCTTAGATCAGGTCTCCCCCCTCCTTAAAACGTCTTAGGGCTGCAATCCCGTTAATGGGATCAACATGACAACAGCCAGTGAAAGTGCAGGGCGCCTAATAAAAAAATCTCATAATTAAAATTCCTCAAACATACATGTATCTTATTCTGTTTTAAAGGTAATCTTGTTGTTAATCCCACCACAGTGTCCGATTTCAAATAGGCTTTACAGCGAAAGCACCACAAACGATTATGTTAGGTCACCACCAAGCCAAAGATAGGAGTCACAAAAAGCACAAATAGAGATAAAAGTAATCACTAACCTTTGATGATCTTCATCAGATGACACTCATAGGACTTCATGTTACACAATACATGTATGTTTTGTTTGATAAAGTTCATATTTATATTTTTTTTAATCTGAGTTTACATTGGCGCATTACGTTCAGTAGTTCCAAAAATATCCAGTGATTTTGCAAAGCCACATCAATTTGACAGAAATACTCTTCATAAATGTTGATGAAAATACAAGTGTTACACATGGAATTATAGATATATCTCTCCTTAATGCAACCGCTGTGTCATATTTCAAAAAAACCTTACAGAAAAAGCAATCCATGCATCTGAGAATGGCGCTACATATATCCACATGGTGGAAATATATATATCCACCATGTTGGAGTCAACAGAAATCAGAAATAACATTATAAATATTCCCTTTGATGATCTTCATCAGAATGCACTCCCAGGAATCCTAGTTCCACAATAAATGTTTGATTTTGTTCGCTAATGTCCATTATTTATGTCCAAGTAGCTACTTTTGTTAGGGCGTTTAGTACACAAATCCAAACGCTCGTGCAGGTCCAGCCGAACGTCGGAAGAAAAGTTTTAAAAGTTATATTACAGGTCGTAGAAACATTTCAAACTAAGTATAGAATCAATCTTTAGGATGTTTTTATCATAAATCTTCAATAACGTTCCAACCGGAGAATTCCATTGTCTGTAGAAAAGCCATGGAACGCAGGTCGCTATCATGTGAAATGCGCATGACCAGGACCAGGCTCTCTGCCAGACCACGGACTCAAAGAGCTCTCATCCGGTCCCACATCACAGTAGAAGCCTCATTCAAGTTTCTAAAGACGGTTGACATCTAGTGGAAGCCCTAGGAAGTGCAACTTGAACCCTATCCCTCTGTTTATTCGATAGGGCTGAGTTCAAAAACTACAAACCTCAGATTTCCCACTTCCTGTTTGGATTTTCTTTTCAGGTTTTTGCCTGCCATATGAGTTCTGTTATACTCACAGACATTCAAGCAGTTTTAGAAACTTCAGTGTTTTCTATCCAAATGTACTAATAATATGCATATATTAGCAACTGGGACTGAGGAGCAGGCTGTTTACTCAGGACATCTTATCCAAGCTACTCAATACTGCCCCTGCAGCCATAAGAAGTTAATAATCTGATTCATTATGTTCTAAAGGGCAAACTGATCTTAGATCAGTACTCCTACTCTGAAATGATTGACAAAATGTGGGTCTCGGGTCTTAAAATCCCAAACTTATACATTCAGTGTATATATTTGTTGTTATTTTATTTGTTGTCTGGTTCCCCAGGAGATGATGGAGAGTCATGGGACCAGGAGGTTGTTTGTGACACGGATCCTGCAGCAGTTTAAGAGTGACACCTTCCTGCCTGAAATCAACCAAGACAAATACCGCCTACTGCCAGAGTGAGTATCGCTCATTCATGCATGTATACAGACATACAGGGCATTCAGAAAGTATTCAGACCCCTTCCCCTTTCCACATTTTGTTACGTTACAGCCTTATTCTAAAATAGATTCAATTAAAAATCTTCAATCTACACACAATACCTCATAATGACAAAGCGAAAACTGTTTTTTAGAAATGTTTGCAAATGAATACAACATAAAAAATAACTTATTTACATAAATATTCCAACCCTTTGCTATGAAACTCTAAATTGAGCGTCCTGTTTCCATTGATCAATCTTTGAGATGTTTCTACAAGTTGTTTGGAGTCCACCTGTGGTGAATTCAGTTGACTGGGACATGATTTGGAAAGGCACACCTGTCTATATAAGGTCCCACAGTTGACAGTGCATGTCAGAGCAAAAACCAAGCCATGAGGTCGAAGGAATTGTCCGTAGATCTCCGGGACAGGATTGTGTCGAGGCACAGATCTGGGGAAGGGTACCAAAACATTTCTGCAGCATTGAAGGTCCCCAAGAACACAGTGGCCTCCATTGTTAATTTGAAGAAGTTTAGAACCACAAATTCTCTTCCTAAAGCTGGCCGCCCAGCCAAACTGAGCAATTGGGGGAGAAGAGCGTTGGTCAGGGAGGTGAACAAGAACCTTCCTTCCAGAAGGACAACCATCTCTGGAGCACTCCACCAATCAGGCCTTTATGGTAGACGGAAGCTACTCCTCAGTAAAAAGCACATGACAGCCCACTTGGAATTTACCAAAAGGCCTCTGAAGGACTCTGACCATGAAAAACAAGATTCTCTGGTCAAAAAGATCATCAAGGACAAAAACTACCTGAGCCACTGCCTGTTCACCCCTCTATCATCCAGAAGGCGAGGTCAGTACAGGTGCATCAAAGCAGGGACCGGGAGACTGAAAAACAGCTTCTATCTCAAGGCCATCAGACAGTTAAACAGCCATCACTAACACAGAGAGACTGAAAAACAGCTTCTATCTCAAGGCCATCAGACTGTTAAACCATCTACTGCATCTTGTTTACGTACCCTACATTACTCATCTCATATGTATATACTGTACTCTATACCATCTACTGCATCTTGTTTACGTACCCTACATTACTCATCTCATATGTATATACTGTACTCTATACCATCTACTGCATCTTGTTTACGTACCCTACATTACTCATCTCATATGTATATACTGTACTCTATACCATCTACTGCATCTTGTTTACGTACCCTACATTACTCATCTCATATGTATATACTGTACTCTATACCATCTACTGCATCTTGTTTACATACCCTACATTACTCATCTCATATGTATATACTGTACTCTATACCATCTACTGCATCTTGTTTACGTACCCTACATTACTCATCTCATATGTATATACTGTACTCTATACCATCTACTGCATCTTGTTTACGTACCCTACATTACTCATCTCATATGTATATACTGTACTCTATACCATCTACTGCATCTTGTTTACGTACCCTACATTACTCATCTCATATGTATATACTGTACTCTATACCATCTACTGCATCTTGTTTACGTACCCTACATTACTCATCTCATATGTATATACTGTACTCTATACCATCTACTGCATCTTGTTTACGTACCCTACATTACTCATCTCATATGTATATACTGTACTCTATACCATCTACTGCATCTTGTTTACGTACCCTACATTACTCATCTCATATGTATATACTGTACTCTATACCATCTACTGCATCTTGTTTACGTACCCTACATTACTCATCTCATATGTATATACTGTACTCTATACCATCTACTGCATCTTGCCTATGCCACACGGCCATCGCTCATCCATATATTTATATGTACATATTCTTATTCATTCCTTCACACTTGTGTGTATACGGTAGTTGTTGTGAATTTGTCAGATTACTTGTTTAGATATTAATAGCACTGTCGGAACTAGAAGCACAAGCATTTCGCTACACTCGCATTAACATCTGCTAACCGTGTGTATGTGACCAATAACATTAGATTTGATTTACTGTAACAGAGAGGGACAGTACATGTTGGCCATTCAGATGGGGAATGACACACTGGTCCGTAGCTCTTGGTTCTTTGTTCCCAGACCATTTGCCATGCAGCTCCAGGTGTCAGAGAGCACATCAATTAGTGTCGAGTCCACAAAACCTTAAGTAAAAACACAGTTAAAAAGGTCTTTTAAAATCTTTTTAAAAATGCAAGATCTTTTGTTAAAAGGAGGGGGGGGTATGCTAAGGTACATCTGCAGTGAATAGGCCCATTTCAAGTCACGTTCTGAGGTTTTTATAACAGACGAAACAGATTAAACCATGGGGATCAGATTAAACCGTGGGGGTCATATTAAACCGTGGGGGTCAGATTAAACCGTGGAGGTCAGATTAAACCTTGGGGGTCAGATTAAACCATGGGGAGATCAGATTAAACCATGGGGAGATCAGATTAAACCATGGGGGTCAGATTAAACCATGGGGGTCAGATTAAACCATGGGGGTCAGATTAAACCATGGAGGTCAGATTAAACCATGGGGAGATCAGATTAAACCGTGGGGGTCAGATTAAACCGCGGGGTCAGATTAAACCATGGAGATCAGATTAAACCGTGGGGGTCAGATTAAACCGTGGGGGTCAGATTAAACCGTGGGGGTCAGATTAAACCATGGGGGTCAGATTAAACCATGGTGGTCAGATTAAACCATGGGGGTCAGATTAAACCGTGGGGTCAGATTAAACCATGGCGATCAAATTAAACCATGGGGGTCCGATTAAACCATGGGGTCAGATTAAACCATGGCGATCAGATTAAACCATGGGGGTCAGATTAAACCATGGGGAGATCAGATTAAACCATGGGGAGATCAGATTAAACCATGGGGGTCAGATTAAACCATGGGGGTCAGATTAAACCATGGGGAGGTCAGATTAAACCATGGGGAGATCAGATTAAACCATGGGGGTCAGATTAAACCATGGGGGTCAGATTAAACCATGGGGGTCAGATTAAACCATGGGGGTCAGATTAAACCATATCTCAACTCAATGATAAATGTTTTTGTCTTCGTGGGGTCAACTCTCTTCTCGTGAATGTTATCTAAGACAAATTTAACGGAGACAAACCCACAAGATAGTGTCGTTATATGGTGTAAAGTACCATATTGACCAAGTTTACGATGGCCCTAAAGAATTGAAAATGGCCAGCCTGGTTTCAGTGAAGAGCCAAATTCATGGTCCTTGTTGTTGTGTGGTTGAGTGGAGCATTGAGGATAGATTTGAGTGGTTGTGTCTCTCTCGGTCTCTCCTCAGGTTCCCAGGAGTCCCACAAGACCTACAGGAGGAGGCTGGGCTACAGTACAGATTTGAAGTCTACGAAAGCATCGACCAATGAGCTATAAACACAACCAGGAAAACATCCTGTGTTGTCATGTAAATATTTTTTCGCTGCTCACTGTTGTCACTCAAATTTAATTAATAAAATGTGTTTAATTCCATTACAATTGTGATATTTTCATCGAGAGGAAACCTGGTTGTTTTGTGTTTTCTCTTTCTCCTATTCCTTTCTGTTTTGGTTATTTTTATGTTTTTGGATATATATATTTTTTGAAACATTTGATACAGATTTCTCGCACAAACACGTAAAAACAGTGGTTTCTAAGGTAGATTGTTCCACTCTTGACTGCGTCAATGGGCCCTGGTCGAAGTGTGCACTACGTAGGGAATAGAGTGCTGTTTGGGATGCAGCTTGAGACATGACTGCTCATTCCAAATGAGACATGACATGAATATGCAGAAGGTTTTCACTAGAAAGCTAATTAACTCACCAGGTGTCTGGAGTGGCCCATCACAGCAGAGGAGTACACCTTTCCATCACACACACACACACACTGTGGCTTTAATCATGTTAACCCTGCTCAATTAGGCCCCACTGCCCTGGCTGTAACGCTCCAGAACACACAATAGGACACACACTCCACACATAATTCATACACATAACACACACACACAGAACACACACCTTGATTGGCACTTAAAGGAGAGTCATTATACAGAGATCAGAGCCATGTGCCCCTCAGCCTGCGGTGCACTGCCATGCACACGAGAGAGTCTGGAAAATGTTGAAGAGAACCGACATTAGCATTTCTGATGAGAGACACTCACTCGTATTATCACACAAACACACGGTGAGTGAGCACCTGTTTCTGGAGGAGACAAAAGCTGACTTGAAGGCGGATCGAAATCTGTAAATAATGAGATGAATTTACACAACTGAATCCCGTTTTTTTATGTGCTAGCCTTTTTTGATAAATGTGATATTTTAACACACACACTTGAGACTAATCTGACCTAGGTCCACCTCTTTCTTTGACCCTGAGTAAACTACTTCTGTATGACTCTTGGTGAGTAGTTAGTCCTGGCCGTGAAGGACGTGCTATCAACAGTCATATTTCTGTCTTCACAGGCTGCGCACAGTGCTGACAGGGTGTTGAGTTGCTCAAAAGGCCGTCTTTATTACCTCAGCCTTGAGTGACCAGGACCTGACGCTGTCTGGCTGTCGAGTCGTCACACAGATCAATGGAGACTTGGACAGTTAACACCTGGAGTATTCAACAGTTATGGCATAATGCCAGGGGGACATACACACTGTCTCTCCGTCTCTCTCTCTAATACACACATACACACTCTGTCTCTCTCTCTAATACACACACACACTGTCTCTCTGTCTCTCTCTCTAATACACACATACACACTCTGTCTCTCTCTCTAATACACACATACACACTCTGTCTCTCTGTCTCTCTCTCTAATACACACATACACACTGTCTCTCTCTCTAATACACACATACACATACACACTCTGTCTCTCCGTCTCTCTCTCTCTAATACACACATACACACTCTGTCTCTCCGTCTCTCTCTCTAATACACACATACACACTCTGTCTCTCTCTCTAATACACACATACACACTCTGTCTCTCTCTCTAATACACACACACACTGTCTCTCTCTCTAATACACACATACACACTGTCTCTCCGTCTCTCTCTCTAATACACACTGTCTCTCTCTAATACACACATACACACTCTGTCTCTGTCTCCCTCTCTAATACACACATACACACTCTGTCTCTCTGTCTCTCTCTCTAATACACACATACACACTCTGTCTCTCCGTCTCTCTCTCTAATACACACATACACACTCTGTCTCTCCGTCTCTCTCTCTCTAATACACACATACACACTCTGTCTCTCCGTCTCTCTCTAATACACACATACACACTCTGTCTCTCCGTCTCTCTCTCTCTAATACACACATACACACTCTGTCTCTCCGTCTCTCTCTAATACACACATACACACTCTGTCTCTCCGTCTCTCTCTCTAATACACACATACACACTCTGTCTCTCCGTCTCTGAGTCTCTCTAATACACACATACACAATCTGTCTCTCCGTCTCTCTCTCTAATACACACATACACACTCTGTCTCTCTAATACACACAGAGACCACAGTCCTCTGTCTCTCTGCTCTCCTCTCAGTCTCTAATACACACATACACACTCTGTCTCTCCAGTCTCTCTCTCGCTAATACACACATACACACTCTGTCTCTCCGTCTCTCTCTCTAATACACACATACACACTCTGTCTCTCCGTCTCTCTCTCTAATACACACATACACACTCTGTCTCTCTGTCTCTCTAATACACACATACACACTCTGTCTCTCTGTCTCTCTCTCTCTAATACACACATACACACTCTGTCTCTCTAATACACACATACACACTCTGTCTCTCTAATACACACACATACAGAGTGTGAGTTTTCAATACAACAAAGAGACAAGGGGAGTGTTGACCTGTGCACAACCTAAACCTCAGACCCATGTTTTTTACCATCAGAGAGGTCCTCATTGGCTGTCCTGTGTTCTTCACTGAGAGACCAGCAGTCCTCACTATTAACACTCCTGCTCCTCCTCTCCAGTCTCCTCACTATTAATGCTCCTCCTACTGTCAACATTCTCCTCTCCAATCTCCTCGCTGTATTCTCCATCCCTGTCACACTCATTCTCTCCTCCCTCTCTGTTGCTCTGTCTCCTCCCTCTGTTGCTCTTTCTGTCTCTCCACCCTCTCTCTCTCTCTCTCCCTCTATCTCTTTTTCTCCTCCCTCCCTCTCTCTCTCTCTCTGTGTCTGTCTCTCGCTCTCTCCTCCCTCTGTTGCTCTCTCTCCTCCCTCTGTTGCTCTCTCTCTTCCCTCTGTCTCTCTGTGTCTCTCTCTCCTTCCTCCCTCTGTGTCTCTCTCCTCCCTTCCTCTCTCTGTCTCTCTCCTCCCTCTGTCTCTCTCTCCTCTCGCTCTCTCTGTCGCTCTCCTCCCTCTCTCTGTCTCTCTCCTCTCTGTCTCTCTCTCCTCCCTCCCTCCCTCCCTCCCTCCCTCCCTCCCTCCCTCCCTCCCTCCCTCCCTCCCTCCCTCCCTCCCTCCCTCCCTCCCTCCCTCCCTCCCTCCCTCCCTCTCTCTCCGTCTCTCTTTAAAGTGGCAGGGTTATCTTTCTCTTCCCCAGCTAGCCATCAGAATGGTCACACCTGCTCTCCGCCTCTCCCTCTTCACTCTATTCCTCCTCCTTTCTCTCACTCAAAGGATCTCTCACTCATAGATCACACTTCTATCTATCACTCTCCTTGTCTCTTTGTTCCTCGGTAGTTTTGTTCCTCGGTGGGCATCTTTTGGTGCATTGTCAACTGTTCAAGCAGGATGTATAACAACAGCGAAGAGAATCCCAGGTGATTTGAGGGGTATAGCAAGAGAATCAAATGTAATTTTATGGATACAGGGCCATACAACTAATGGTGAGTCCCTTCATTGAAACAACTTATGTATATGCTATGAATACATGTGATGCTGTGTGAATACATGTGATGCTGTGTGAATACATGTGATGCTGTGTGAATACATGTGATGAGGCTGTGATGAGACTTCTCTAACTATTACTGTAGTCACCATTACTGATATATACAGTAAGTCAATTGTAGACATGGGACTTCATCTCCTAACCACGGTCAGTTTGCCTTCTACTCGAGTCCCTGGTTGTTATGGAAAATATTGTTTACAATAACCACGTTCCTATGTGCAAAAAGAAAAAATACCCTGCAAAAACACACACACACACACACACACACACACACACACACAGGTAAGCAAACACACACACATCCCCACTTGCTATCAGTCTTTTGAAGGAGGGGGAATTGAATTGTGGGGTAGAAAAAACATTCAAATGATTTAATAGTAGAAGTATTGAGGCATATTAAAGAACCAATGTTGCCTATTTGTTAATCTGAGACACACACACAGTAACACACATTAACACAGTAACACAGTAACACACATTAACACAGTAACACACATTAACACAGTAACACACATTAACACAGTAACACAGTAACACACATTAACACAGTAACACAGTAACACACATTAACACAGTAACACAGTAACACACATTAACACAGTAACACAGTAACACACATTAACACAGTAACACAGTAACACACATTAACACAGTAACACAGTAACACACATTAACACAGTAACACACAGTAACACACATTAACACAGTAACACACAGCAGCACAGTAACTTTAACCAACAAACTATGACAGTTAATTCAAATATTTCAATGATGTATAACGTATCTCTAAATGTTCAATTGATGGTTAATCACCTAATTAAAAAGCCTTTACAAAAGTAATCTTACTCAGAGTATAGTAACCTACAACATCATCTCAACCCTGCTCCATCTAGAAAGGAGACCCCCCCCCCCTCCCAGGGTTCAGTTGACTCATGCAGAGTGCTCTTTAAAAAATGTAATATTTGTATTGTCTATACATACAGTAAGAACCAGACACATTTGTCTGACTGTGACACCGTTGCCCTGCTGTAATGATGCAGAAACGCGTGTGTCTGTGGGGGGGGGCTGAGTAGAATGAGGTCAGCCTGCCTTACACTCTGAAAACTGCACGTTGAAATATCACATCCAGCCGGGTATGATAAGTGGTGGATTTGACCTCACATCTCAGATACACATAACACACAGCACAGACATGCTCAGACACACACGCACACACACAACATAGATATACTCAGACACACACAGCACAGACATGCTCAGACACACAACACACACAATACATAGATATACTCAGACACACACACACACAAAACATAGATATACTCAGACACACACAGCTCAGACACACACACACAACATAGACACACACCACACAGACATGTTCAGACACACAAAACATAGATATACTCAGACACACACAGCACAGACACACACACACAACATAGACACACACCACACAGACATGCTCAGACACACAACATAGATATACTCAGACTCACACAGCACAGACATGCTCAGACCTTCCATCTCCTTTACTGATTCTAAATATATATATAATATATCCTGATATCAACAGCAAACATTGGGGAAAAAAGCTTATCTACATTTAAGGAAATTAATTATAATGTACTTTAAAGGACATTGCATTGCTAAGAAACTTGATGTCATTTTGATAGAAAATATTGTTCAAAATATAACATGACACATCTGATTTTATAACATTTTCTCTACAAGATTTGTTAACTTTTCTTATAAATTCTAATCCCTAATGGATGATTTAGGTCAGATCATTCGAATCAATTTCCAAAATGAAAATGTATTCAGCACCATGTCGTCGAAGGTTATGTTTCTCTGTCAAACGGAACAACAAAACCTCACAGGCTCGTCACAGTCTTTCTGACATCAATGACAGAATAACTATTCTTCTTCTCTTTTCTTTTGTTGCCGGCGAGATGTGTTCCCCACTCACTCTCCAACCCAAACGGTTTGAAATGGTTCCTGTATTCTCCTGGCTGCCACTGAGTTGGCTGTCATCATGCATTCTCTCTGTACTCAGGCAGTTTGAAGGCCAGGACCGGCTCTCAAAGCAAAGCGCTTAAAGAGGTTTAAATGCCACCCTACAAGAGAGAGCCCTCGTCACCAGCCCTGCTGCCTCTCAGAGTGCGTCCGCACCCTATTCCCTATATAGACTGAGTGTACAAAACATTAGGAACACCTTCCTACCATTGACTTGCAACCCCCTTTTGCCCTCAGAACAGCCTCAATTCGTCAGGGCATGGACTCTACAAGGTGTTGAAAGCGTTCCCTAGGGATGCTGGTCCATGTTGACTCAATGCTTCCCACAGTTGTGGTCAAGTTGTCTGGATGTCCTTCGTGTGGTGGACCGTTCTTGATACACACAGGAAACTGTTGCGCATGAAAAACCCAGCAGCGTTGTAGTTCTTGACACACTGAAAACAGTGCGCCTGCCACCTACTACCATACCCTGTTCAAAGGCACTTAAATATTTTGTTTTGCTCATTCACCCTCATCCACCCTCATTCACCCATAAGGGATCGTAGCTTTCAGCTGGATTCACCTGGTCAGCCTATGTGATGCAAAGAGCAGATGTTCCTAATGTTTTGTACGCTCAGTGTAGTGCACTACTTTAGACCAGAGGCCTATGGCACCATATTACCTACATAGTGCACTACTTTAGACCAGAGGCCTATGGCACCATATTTCCTATATAGTGCACTACTTTAGACCAGAGGCCTTTGGCACCATATTCCCTACATAGTGCACTACTTTAGACCAGAGGCCTATGGCACCATATTCCCTACATAGTGCACTACTTTAGACCAGAGGCCTATGGCCTAGTGCACTACTTTGGCCTATGGCACCATATTCCCTACATAGTGCACTACTTTAGACCAGAGGCCTATGGCACCATATTCCCTATATAGTGCACTACTTTAGACCAGCACCATATTCCCTACATAGGCCTAGACCATGGCCACCATATTCCCTACATAGTGCACTACTTTAGACCAGAGGCCTATGGCACCATATTCCCTACATTCCCTACATAGTGCACTACTTTAGACCAGAGGCCTATGGCACCATATTACCTACATAGTGCACTACTTTAGACCAGAGGCCTATGGCACCACCACTTTATTGGCACCATATTATATAGTGCACTACTTTAGACCAGAGGCCTATGGCATGGCACCATATTCCCTACATAGTGCACTACTTTAGACCAGAGGCCTATGGCACCATATTCCCTACATAGTGCACTACTTTAGACCAGAGGCCTATGGCACCATATTACCTACATAGTGCACTACTTTAGACCAGAGGCCTATGGCACCATATTCCCTACATAGTGCACTACTTTAGACCAGAGGCCTATGGCACCATATTCCCTATATAGTGCACTACTTTAGACCAGAGGCCTATGGCACCATATTCCCTACATAGTGCACTACTTTAGACCAGAGGCCTATGGCACCATATTCCCCTACTTTAGACCAGAGGCCTATGGCACCATATTCCCTATATAGTGCACTACTTTAGACCAGAGGCCTATGGCACCATATTCCCTACATAGTGCACTACTTTAGACCAGAGGCCTATGGCACCATATTACCTACATAGTGCACTACTTTAGACCAGAGGCCTATGGCACCATATTACCTACATAGTGCACTACTTTAGACCAGAGGCCTATGGCACTACTTTAGACCAGGCCTATGGCACCATATTCCCTATAGTGCACTACTTTAGACCAGAGGCCTATGGCACCATATTCCCTACATAGTGCACTACTTTAGACCAGAGGCCTATGGCACCATATTACCTATATAGTGCACTACTTTAGACCAGAGGCCTATGGCACCATATTCCCTACATAGTGCACTACTTTAGACCAGAGGCCTATGGCACCATATTACCTACATAAGTGCACTACTTTAGACCAGAGGCCTATGGCACCATATTCCCTAGATAGGGCTCTGGTCTAAAGTAGTGCACTATGAGAATAGGGTGCCATTTGGTATGGATCCTGACTGTAGAGCTCACACTTCCTGCTGTCTGCAAACATATGCAGCAACACACTCTGGCCAAATACACACACTCAAGTTGTACAACAGATGTAGAACGCATTTGGCAAAACAGTTGTGATACAACGGAGAGTTTTTCAGCACAATAATATTTACACATTGCATTGTGTCATACCTGGGGTATATTGTCAGATATACTGTACTGACGGCTGGAATGCTGTTTCAGCCAATCAGCCAGCATCTAGGACCCAAACTACCCAGTTTATGATACAGAATAATTATTGGCCTAAATCGGTTTCTCAAATCACCTGACATTGCATGAAATGAAAGGAAGGAAGGAGGGAGGAGGTCAAAGATCTGGCCGTGTGGTGCCAGGACAGCAACCTCTCCCTCAATGTGATCAAGACAAAGGAGGTGATTATAGACTACAGGAAAAGGAGGACCGAGCACGCCCCCGTTCTCATGGACAGGGCTGTAGTGGAGCAGGTTGAGAGCTTCAAGTTCCTTGGTGTCCAAATCAATCTATACCCCCTCAGGAGACTGAAAAGATTTGTCATGGGGCCTCAGATCCTCAAAAGGTTCTACAGCTTCACCATAGAGAGCATTGTTGGTTTAAGGGCTTGTAAATAAGCATTTTACTGTTAGGTCTACACCTGTTGTATTCGGCGCATGTGACAGATATAATTTGATTTGATTTGATGGCCCTTTAAGTCTTACAACAATAGTATCCTTGGTCCTCAGAGCTGACATGTTGGCTTCGTGTCACAGACTTCGTTACCTGTTGGTTCCCATGTTTCCTCAGTCACTCGGTTACGGTAGTTGGCAGACACTAACCCCTCTACTTCAATACAAAAAGCAGCTGAATGGAGCATATTTTTTTATCCATCCATCCACGTACATCTTACCTGTTGAAATGATCAAACACACACACTGCGATGATGAATACACGCACAAACACACACACTGCGATGATGAATACACACACAAACACACACACTGCGATGATGAATACACACACAAACACACACACTGCGATGATGAATACACTAACAAACACACACACTGCGATGATGAATACACACACAAACACACACACTGCGATGATGAATACACTAACAAACACACACACTGCGATGATGAATACACACACAAACACACACACTGCGATGATGAATACACACACAAACACACACACTGCGATGATGAATACACACACAAACACACACACTGCGATGATGAATACACACACAAACACACACACTGCGATGATGAATACACACACAAACACACACACTGCGATGATGAATACACACACAAACACACACACACTGCGATGATGAATACACACACAAACACACACACTGCGATGATGAATACACACACAAACACACACACTGTGATGATGAATACACACACAAACACACACACTGCGATGATGAATACAAACACACAAACACACACACACTGCGATGATGAATACACACACAAACACACACACTGCGATGATGAATACACACACAAACACACACACTGTGATGATGAATACACACACAAACACACACACTGCGATGATGAATACACACACAAACACACACACTGCGATGATGAATACACACACAAACACACACACTGCGATGATGAATACACTAACAAACACACACACTGTGATGATGAATACACACACAAACACACACTGCGATGATGAATACACACACAAAACACACACACAAACACACACACTGCGATGATGAATACACACACAAACACACACACTGCGATGATGAATACACACACAAACACACACACTGCGATGATGAATACACACACAAACACACACACTGCGATGATGAATACACACACAAAACACACACACTGCGATGATGAATACACACACAAACACACACACTGCGATGATGAATACACACACAAACACACACACTGCGATGATGAATACACACACAAACACACACACTGCGATGATGAATACACACACAAACACACACACTGCGATGATGAATACACACACAAACACACACACTGCGATGATGAATACACACACAAAACACACACACTGCGATGATGAATACACACACAAACACACACACTGCGATGATGAATACACACACAAACACACACACTGCGATGATGAATACACACACAAACACACACACTGCGATGATGAATACACACACAAACACACACACACACACTGCGATGATGAATACACACACAAACACACACACTGCGATGATGAATACACACACAAACACACACACTGCGATGATGAATACACACACAAACACACACACTGCGATGATGAATACACACACAAAAACACACACTGCGATGATGAATACACACACAAACACACACACTGCGATGATGAATACACACACAAACACACACACTGCGATGATGAATACACACACAAACACACACACTGCGATGATGAATACACACACAAACACACACACTGTGATGATGAATACACACACAAACGCACACACTGCGATGATGAATACACACACAAACACACACACTGCGATGATGAATACACACACAAACACACACTGCGATGATGAATACACACACAAACACACACACTGCGATGATGAATACACACACAAACACACACACTGCGATGATGAATACACACACAAACACACACTGCGATGATGAATACACACACAAACACACACACTGCGATGATGAATACACACACAAACACACACACACTGAGATGATGAATACACACACAAACACACACACACTGCGATGATGAATACACACACAAACACACACACACACTGCGATGATGAATACACACACAAACACACACACTGCGATGATGAATACACTAACAAACACACACACTGCGATGATGAATACACACACAAACACACACACTGCGATGATGAATACACACACAAACACACACACTGCGATGATGAATACACACACAAACACACACACTGCGATGATGAATACACACACAAACACACACACTGCGATGATGAATACACACACAAACACACACACTGCGATGATGAATACACACACAAACACACACGTATTCTCTCTCTCGCGCTCTAAAAGTCAGTTGCTATGGTAGCAACAGAAACACAAGGCCAAGCAGACAATGAGTTTGTGTTTGCATACACCTTAGACAAATCATTTTCAGTTGTTTGTCGTAAGGTTTACATACATTTTAAGAAGACAAATACATTTAAACTCAGCTTTTTTTGTGGGTCAGAAGTTTACATACACTCAATTAGTATTTGGTAGCATTGCCTTTAACTTGTTTAACTTGGGTCAAATGTTTCGGGTAGACTTCCACAGGCTTCCCACAATAAGTTGGGTGAATTATGGCCCATTTCTCCTGACAGAGCTGGTGTAACTGAGTCAGGGTTGTAGGCCTCCTTGCTCACACATGCTTTTTCAGTTCTGTCCACAAATGTTCTATAGGATTGAGGTCAGGGCTTTGTGATGGCCACTCCAATGCCTTGACTTTGTTGTCCTTAAGCCATTTTGCCACAACTCTGGAAGTATGCTTGGGATCATTGTCCATTTGGAACTTTAACTTCCTGACTGATGTCTTGAGATGTTCCTTCAATATATCCACATAATTTTCCTTCCTCATGATGCCATCTATTTTGTGAAGTACACCAGTCCCTCCTGCAGCAAAGCACCCCCACAACATGATGCTGCCACCCCCGTGCTTCACGGTTGGGATGGTGTTCTTCGGCTTGCAAGCCTCCCCCTTTTTCTTCCAAACATAACAATGGTCATTATGGCCAAACAGTTCTATTTTTGTTTCATCAGACCAGAGGACATTTCTCCAAAAAGTATGATCTTTGTCCCCATGTGCAGTTGCAAACCGTAGTCTGGCTTTTTTATGGCGGTTTTGGAGCAGTGGCTTCTTGCTTGCTGAGTGGCCTTCCAGGTTATGTCAATATAGGACTCGTTTTACTGTGGATATAGATACTTTTGTAACCGTTTCCTCCAGCATCTTCTCAAGGTCCTTTGCTGTTGTTCTGGGATTGATTTGCACTTTTTGCACCAAAGTACGTTCATCTTTAGGAGACAGAATGCGTCTCCTTCCTGAGCAGTATGACGGCTGCGTGCTCCCACGGTGTTTATACTTGCATACTATTGGTGGCACAGATGAGCGTGGTACCTTCAGGCATTTGGAAATTGCTCCCAAGGATGAACCAGACTTGTGGAGGTCTACAGTTTTTTTTCTGAGGTCTTTTCCCATGATGTCAAGCAAAGAGGCACTGGGTTTGAAGGTAGGCCTTGAAATACATCCACAGGTACAACTCCAATTGACTCAAATGATGTCAATTAGCCTATCAGAAGCTTCCAAAGCCATGACATAATTGTCTGGAATTTTCCAAGCTGTTTAAAGGCACAGTCAACGTAGTGTATGTAAACTTCTGACCCACTGGAATTGTGATACAGTGAAATAATCTGTCTGTAAACAATTGTTGGAAAATTACTTGTGTCATGCACAAAGTAGATGTCCTAACCGACTTGCCAAAACTATAGTTTGTTAATTAACAAGAAATGTGTGGAGTGGCTGAAAAATGAGTTATAATGACTCCAACCTAAGTGTAAGTAAACTTCCGACTTCAACTGTAGTTACTCTAGGAGTTTCAGTGTTGCATGATGTCATATAGTCACTCTGGGAGCATATAGTCACTCTAGGAGCATATAGTCACTCTGGGAGCATATAGTCACTCTAGGAGCATATAGTCACTCTAGGAACATATAGTCACTCTAGTAACATTAGTGTTGCATACCGTCATATAGTCACTCTAGGAGCATATAGTCACTCTAGGAGAATATAGTCACTCAAGCAACATATAGTCACTCTAGGAACATATAGTCACTCTAGGAGCTTCAGTGTTGCATAACGTCATATAGTCACTCTAGCAACATATAGTCACTCTAGGAGCATATAGTCACTCTAGGAGCTTCAGTGTTGCATAACGTCATATAGTCACTCTAGCAACATATAGTCACTCTAGGAGCATATGGTCACCCTAGCAACATATCGTCACTCTAGGAGCTTCAGTGTGGCATAACGTCATATAGTCACTCTAGGAGCATATAGTCACTCTAGGAGCTTCAGTGTGGCATAACGTCATATAGTCACTCTAGGAGCATATAGTCACTCTAGGAGCTTCAGTGTGGCATAACGTCATATAGTCATCCTAGCAACATATCGTCACTCTAGGAGCTTCAGTGTGGCATAACGTCATATAGTCACCCTAGCAACATATCGTCACTCTAGGAGCTTCAGTGTGGCATAACGTCATATAGTCATCCTAGCAACATATCGTCACTCTAGGAGCTTCAGTGTGGCATAACGTCATATAGTCACTCTAGCAACATATAGTCACTCTAGGAGCATATGGTCACCCTAGCAACATATCGTCACTCTAGGAGCTTCAGTGTGGCATAACGTCATATAGTCACTCTAGGAGCATATAGTCACTCTAGGAGCTTCAGTGTGGCATAACGTCATATAGTCACTCTAGGAGCATATAGTCACTCTAGGAGCTTCAGTGTGGCATAACGTCATATAGTCATCCTAGCAACATATCGTCACTCTAGGAGCTTCAGTGTGGCATAACGTCATATAGTCATCCTAGCAACATATCGTCACTCTAGGAGCTTCAGTGTGGCATAACGTCATATAGTCATCCTAGCAACATATAGTCACTCTAGGAGCTTCAGTGTGGCATAACGTCATATAGTCATCCTAGCAACATATCGTCACTCTAGGAGCTTCAGTGTGGCATAACGTCATATAGTCATCCTAGCAACATATCGTCACTCTAACACTTCAGTGTGGCATAACGTCATATAGTCATCCTAGCAACATATCGTCACTCTAGGAGCTTCAGTGTGGCATAACGTCATATAGTCATCCTAGCAACATATCGTCACTCTAGGAGCTTCAGTGTGGCATAACGTCATATAGTCATCCTAGCAACATATAGTCACTCTAGGAGCATATAGTCATCCTAGCAACATATAGTCACTCTAGGAGCTTCAGTGTTGCATAACGTCATATAGTCATCCTAGCAACATATCGTCACTCTAGGAGCTTCAGTGTGGCATAACGTCATATAGTCATCCTAGCAACATATAGTCATCCTAGCAACATATAGTCATCCTAGCAACATATAGTCATCCTAGCAACATATAGTCACTCTAGGAGCATATAGTCATCCTAGCAACATATAGTCATCCTAGCAACATATAGTCATCCTAGCAACATATAGTCACTCTAGGAGCATATAGTCATCCTAGCAACATAGAGTCACTCTAGGAGCATATAGTCATCCTAGCAACATATAGTCACCCTAGCAACATATAGTCACTCTAGGAGCATATAGTCATCCTAGCAACATATAGTCACTCTAGGAGCATATAGTCACCCTAGCAACATATAGTCACCCTAGCAACATATAGTCACCCTAGCAACAGAGTGACAGCGGACAAAGTATTTTTTCTTCACAGAACACATCATGGAGAGACCCTTTGTATTACTGAAACTGTCTAGGGGGAGAGGTGTGTGTGTGTGTGTGTGTGTGTGTGTGTGTGTGTGTGTGTGTGTGTGTGTGTGTGTGTGTGTGTGTGTGTGTGTGTGTGTGTGTGTGTGTGTGTGTGTGTGTGTAGGAGGAGTGGGGAAGACGGGGTGAAGGTGAAGAGACTTCATTTACACACGTCTCTTTCCATACCCTCCCTGTCCTTCTCCACTCGCACAAACACACACACACACGCACAAACACACACACACACGCACAAACACACACACACACGCACAAACACACACACACACACACGCACAAACACACACACACACGCACAAACACAAACGCACAAACACACACACACTCGCACAAACACACACGCACACACACACATGCACAAACACACGCACAAATACAAAGACACACAAACACGCACAAATACACACACGCACAAACACACACACACAAACACACGCACACACACAAACACACGCACAAACACCGGTCCCTCAAACCGAGCGGAGGTCGTCAGTGTTGTATAACATGTTGCGTCTGTCTGTTAAGTGTCTTCCTCATGTCCAGGTACCAAGGACAAAAAAACAGGCCATTTCCAATAGGCTCTTGAATATGAGACATGCGTCAGTGTATTGCACAAGATTTTCCCAACTCCGGAGGAACTCATGCCTTCTGAGCCTGTTTGGAGACAGACTGAATGGGTTTTAATGTTGTACAGCAAGCTTGGGCCCAACTAGTCAAGCAGTATGTTAGGTGGGGGAGTTTCATAGCATTGAAGTACTGTTTCACTGCCCCTGTAGTCAAACAATTCTGTATGAATCGGAAATTAGCTAGGTTGAATTTGGTTATTTGAGTTACCTTTATCACCTACTTTTTAAAAAATTGTTGGAATCAAGTATAATGCCGTGGTACTTGAAATCAAATACCACCTGGAGCTTCTCCCCGGACACACAGACATCTGTCTCAGTCAGTAGCATCAGTTGCCCTCTTTGTGAAGAACATGCAGACAGTTTTTTTCTTCACATTGAGATGCAAACACGAGTCACTGAGCCACTTTGTAACCTGGACCATTACAGTAGTGAGTTCTTGTGCAGCTTGTTGTTTGCTCTTTGCATGCACATATATCACTGTATCATCTGCATACATTTGAACTTCAGACCCAGTACAGACAGAAGGCAGATCATTAATGTACAGGCTGAACAGGAGGGGCCCCAGTACTGACCCTTGAGGCATGCCCACATCATAGCTGAGAGTAGGAGACGGCTCATTGATCACTCTGACACACTGGGTTTTTCCTTCAAGGAATGACTTCATCCATCTGATGGCTTAGGGGGAAACATTGAACTTGAACAGTTTTGTGATGAGAACCTCATGGTTAATAGTGTCTAGAAACACAGCCATTAATATAGTCAGAGGTTTTGACAATAAAGAGGAGAGACTGTAGGTGAGCAGGACATCGTGAGTGGTCCAAGGCAGTATCAATACATCGTGAGTGGTCCAAGGCAGTATCAATACATCGTGAGTGGTCCAAGGCAGTATCAATACATCGTGAGTGGTCCAAGGCAGTATCAATACATCGTGAGTGGTCCAAGGCAGTATCAATACATCGTGAGTGGTCCAAGGCAGTATCAATACATCGTGAGTGGTCCAAGGCAGTATCAATGCATCCTGTGTTGTCCAAGGCAGTGTCAATACATCGTGAGTGGTCCAAGGCAGTATCAATACATCGTGAGTGGTCCAAGGCAGTATCAATACATCGTGAGTGGTCCAAGGCAGTATCAATACATCCTGTGTTGTCCAAGGCAGTGTCAATACATGCTGTGTTGTCCAAGGCAGTGTCAATACATGCTGTGTGGTCCAAGGCAGTATCAATACATCGTGAGTGGTCCAAGGCAGTATCAATACATCCTGTGTTGTCCAAGGCAGTGTCAATACATGCTGTGTTGTCCAAGGCAGTGTCAATACATGCTGTGTGGTCCAAGGCAGTATCAATACATCGTGAGTGGTCCAAGGCAGTATCAATACATCCTGTGTTGTCCAAGGCAGTGTCAATACATGCTGTGTTGTCCAAGGCAGTATCAATACATCCTGTGTTGTCCAAGGCAGTATCAATACATCCTAGGTTGTCCAAGGCAGTATCAATACATCCTGTGTTGTCCAAGGCAGTATCAATACATGCTGTGTTGTCCAAGGCAGTATCAATACATCCTGTGTTGTCCAAGGCAGTGTCAATACATGCTGTGTGGTCCAAGGCAGTGTCAATACATGCTGTGTTGTCCAAGGCAGTGTCAATACATCGTGAGTGGTCCAAGGCAGTCTCAATACATCAAAGTGCACGAAGGTTGAGCAACTCTGCTCCTCTGGGGCCTTCTGTCTTTCTTTCAAATCAGTGTCAGGTTTAGACCTGGGTTATCTTGTGCTCAAATACTGTTGTCTGGATTATTTAGTGACCTGTCCATTTGTATTCCCACAGGGCCTTGAACAAATTGCATATACATAAATTACAGATGACCCTATAAGAAACAGTACAGGTACCTGCATTAGCGTGACCTTTCACCTTTAACCCTGCTGTCATGGAAGACACGATGTTGGTGCGTACGGACGGGAATTCTCTGCTCAAGGCTGTGTTCCTGAGCCGACTGCGTCTGACACGCCTGCTGCTGGAGGGAGGTGCTTACATCAACGAGAGCAACGAGCGCGGCGAGACGCCCCTGATGGTGGCGTGCAGGACGCGCCACACGGACGCACAAAGCGTGCCCAAACACAAGATGGTTCGGTACGTTAACGAAGTAGGAACACCGCTCAGCAGAGCAGGAGTGTCCAAATGGGCCAGTGCAGGCTTTTACTACGTACAGTTAAACAGCCAAAATAGTTACACACCTGACTTAACACAGTTTGTATTGAAGACTATGATTGGATAATTAGTTAAACCAGGTGCTATGGCTGGAGCAAAATCCTGCACCAAAAACGTCCCTTAATGAATAATCTTGGCCACCAATGACCTGCCATAGTGTCCATAAGACAAACATCTTCAAGTGTTTCTGCAAGGTATTGATCAACATTACATCAACAGGTACCTGCTGGAGAGCGGAGCTGACCCAAATATCCAGGACAAGACCGGTAAGACGGCCCTGATGCATGCCTGTTTGGAACAGGCGGGGGCAGAGGTCCTCTCTCTACTGCTGGGGAGTGGAGCTGACCCCAGCCTGGACGACCACTCTGGCTTCTCAGCACTGGTCTATGCCGTCAACGCAGGGGACAACGAGGCCCTGAGAGTCCTACTGGATGCCTGCAAGGCCAAGGGCAAGGAGGTAAGGATTTGGGTTTGATTCCGCTTGGAAGGGTTGCAAAATTCTGGTAACTTCCCCAGAAATCCTGGTTTGAGGTTTCCTGCTGATCTCCTTCTGATTCCTGCAATCCTCCAACCAGGACTTCTGGAAAACCTGGGAATTTTGGGAAAGTAACCAGAGTTTTGCAACCCTTTGCTGGGGCCACCCATTTGCACCCTCTACTAGAAGTGGCTTTGGATTTAAAAAAAACATCTGATGGCCTTTATTACAGGTCATCATCATCACCACGGACAAGCTGCCGTCAGGACGTCAGATGACCAAGCAGTACCTGAACGTACCCCCACCTCCCGACCTGGAGGAGCGCCTGCATTTCACCCCTGGCTCCGCTGCCTGCCTCATGTCCCCCTCAGAGATCCAGCTCCGCACCCCTCCACAGGGCACCTCAGTCACTGCCTCACCCCAGCCAGGGAGCCCCCTCCTGGGCCTCAGGGAGCACCACCACCAGGGTGGTGGAACAAACATCTCTGGTTCTGCTGGTTCTGGTTCTTCTCAGCCGGGCTCCCCGACCAGGGACCCTAACCTGTTTCGAGGCCCCGGTCCTGGGGTGGTGAAGCTGTTCCAACCCCAGCGGCTCCACTCTGAGCCCTGGCTACAGCAGAACAAGGCCTCCAGGTAGGTAGCCTAGACTAGGTTAGAGAAGTGCGCCAGCACCTGGAGGGTTACCGGTTTGAATCCTATATCTGTCAGGAAAGAAAATCTGGTCCAGAGTGGGTCGGCAACTGGAGGGTTACCGGTTTGAATCCTATCAAATCAAATCAAATCAAATGTATTTATATAGCCCTTCGTACATCAGCTGATATCTCAAAGTGCTGTACAGAAACCCAGCCTAAAACCCCAAACAGCAAGCAATGCAGGTGTAGAAGCACGGTGGCTAGGAAAAACTCCCTAGAAAGGCCAAAACCTAGGAAGAAACCTAGAGAGGAACCAGGCTATGTGGGGTGGCCAGTCCTCTTCTGGCTGTGCCGGGTGGAGATTATAACAGAACATGGCCAAGATGTTCAAATGTTCATAAATGACCAGCATGGTCGAATAATAATAATGCAGAACAGTTGAAACTGGAGCAGCAGCACAGTCAGGTGGAAGTTGAAACTGGAGCAGCAGCATGGCCAGGTGGACTGGGGACAGCAAGGAGTCATCATGTCAGGTAGTCCTGGGGCATGGTCCTAGGGCTCAGGTCAGTTGAAACTGGAACAGCAGCATGGCCAGGTGGACTGGGGACAGCAAGGAGTCATCATGTCAGGTAGTCCTGGGGCATGGTCCTAGGGCTCAGGTCCTCCGAGAGAGAGAAAGAAAGAGAGAAGGAGAGAATTAGAGAACGCACACTTAGATTCACACAGGACACCGAATAGGACAGGAGAAGTACTCCAGATATAACAAACTGACCCCAGCCCCCCGACACATAAACTACTGCAGCATAAATCCTATGTCTGTCAGGGAAGAAAATCTGGTCAGGAGTAGATCGGCAACTGGAGGGTTGGTGGCATCAGTGTCCTAGATACTATCTCCTGCCCTTGAGCAAGGCGCTTTAGCCCCTAAACTGCTCACAGGGAACTACACGAGTAGCTTCCCATTGGTCCAGCCTCTCCAAACAAATATGTCCGTGTGTTTTCTTCTTCTTCCTCCAGCCTGACCGAGGAGCTGCTGGACATCACCCCAGAGGAAGAGCTCTCCTTCAGAGTCAACAGCCTGGTCCTCTCTGGGTCCGGAAGGGTGGGGTCCGGGGCACATCCGATCGTCGCCCGCCACCAAAGTATCGACCCCAAGGATGCCACGGGGCTGCTGGAGCAGGTCATGATAATAATCAAATTAATAACTTCTCATGTGCCTGTATAATAATTAATTTGTATATTTTTTTCTCTTTCAGGTGGTTGAGAGTGACGGAGGTGGCGGGGTAGGAGGAAGAGGAGGCCTTAGTAGGAAGATGTCTTACGACAGTGCTGCAGCTTATTCCCACCCAAACCTCCTGCACCGGGGGGACGGAGGAAGCTATGGAGGCTACCCCTGTGGCACCCATGAGCCTGTCCTCCCCGTAAACAAAACCTCTCCAGACTGTTGCCTTCCCAACCTGGCTGTGTCCAGCCTGAGGAATGTGGTTCGCCGCCGCAACATTGGCATAGACCATTACAGCTCTGACTCCCAGCTTCCCCAGTTTGGCAGCCACAGCAGCCACCCAGAGAATGGAGACTCCTCCAGGGGTGTTGTAGGGGGAACTGAGAAGCGTAAACTGGTCAGTAGTAGATCCTCCACACTGTCGGGCTCCCGGGAGTCCCTGGAGAGTGCTGCCCAGAGAAGAGGTCCTGCAAACCTGGAGAGGAGAGGCTCGGGGGCCCTGCTCCTGGATCACATCTCCCACACCCGTCCGGGGTACCTGCCCCCTCTCAACCCCCACGCACCCATACCCGACATCGGGGTCAGCCCCACCTCAACCTGCCCCAGCCTGAGTGGAAGCACCAAGGCACTGAATCTGAACGGGGGTATTGCAGGGCTGGGATCAAAGCCTCTTGTCCCCTGTGCTCCTGCCACCCCCAGAGATCTGAAGTCAAAGCAGACACTGCTGAGGAGACACTCCATGCAGACAGAGCAGATTAAACAGCTGTTCAACCTCCAGGAGATAATCCATGCAGACAGAGCAGATTAAACAGCTGTTCAACCTCCAGGAGCTCTTTCGGCCAATAAGACGAACGATGCTAGACTGATCCCAGATCTGTTTGTGCCGTCTTGTCCCTGTTACTCCTTGGCAAAACAGCACAAACAGTTCTGGGACCAAAAAAAGGTTGCATTTTCTTTGTGTCTGGCTACTGTGTGCTTGGCTGACTGTGATCGCTTCCTATGTCAAGCATTGTTGCTGCTGTGTGACCATGACGTCGGGCTGCTGTGTGACCATGGCATTGTTGCTGCTGTGTGACCATGACGTCGTGCTGCTGTGTGACCATGACATCGTGCTGCTGTGTGACCATGATGTCGTGCTGCTGTTGGACCATGATGTTGTGCTGCTGGGTGAACATGATGTCATGCTGCTGTGTGACCATGATGTCGTGCTGCTGTGTGACGATGACATTGTGCTGCTGTGTGACCATGACGTCGTGCTGCTGTGTGACCATGACGTCGTGCTGCTGTGTGACCATGATGTCGTGCTGCTGGGTGAACATGATGTCATGCTGCTGTGTGACCATGATGTCGTGCTGCTGTGTGACGATGACATTGTGCTGCTGTGTGACCATGACGTCGTTAACAAATAACTACCAGAAGACTTATTGCTCATCCCAGCTTTTTCAATGTGCTTAATTACACTTATTTTGTCAACCAGACCTGTCATTCCATCAAGCTCATGAGGGAATAACGATTGGCGCATCAGAACCATTGAGAACACGCCAGGAAACAGGGCTGAACTTTTCTTTGATTAATTAATCGATCGCTCTCCGTTTGAAGCCTGAGATGCAGAAACTGCATGGCACAACAGACAGAAATGCTTTAAAAAAAAAAAATCTATAGTTACAATCGCAATATTATTTTGGGACGATATTACATCAATTCTCTTTGCCTGGTAGTGTTAGCTTGCGCCAGTCGGCTGTGCCAATGCCAAAACTCCATTTTTCATCCCGTAGCTTTGTTCTCCATCGTCTTATTAAATAGTGTTTAAAACAACATGTTGTCATCACTTTTATTTCCATGACGTCTCATAAAGAATTTCCCCATGGCTCTCTGGTCTCTCTGTAGCAGAGTCGTGGAGGATGGTGGGAGGAGCTAAAAGGTGCACAGGCTCATTGTAATGGCTGGAATTAAATAAATGGTTTACATATGTTTGTGGTTGATACCGTTCCTTTAATTCCATTCTAGTCATAACAATGAGCCCGTTCGTCTATAGCTCCTCCCACCAGCTTCCTCTGCAGCAGACATATACTGAGTATACAAAACATTAAGAACGGCTCTGTCCATGACAGACGTACCGGGATGAAAGCTATGATCCCTTATTGATGTCACTAGTTAAATCCACTTCAATCAGTGTAGATGAAGGGGAGGAGACAGGTTAAAGAAGGATTTTTAAGCCTCGAGGCAACTGAGACATGGATTGTATACGTGTGCCATTCAGAGGGTGAATGGGCAAGACAAAAGATTGAAGTGTATTTGAACGGGGTATGGTAGTAGGTGCCATGGGCACCGGTTTGAGTGTGTTAAGAACTGCAACGCTGCTGGGGTTTTCATGCTCAACAGTTTCCCGTGTGAAGAATGGTCCAGTACACGAAGGACATCCAGCCATCTTGACACAACTGTGGGAAGCAATGGAGTCAACATGGGCCAGTATCCCTGTGGAAAGACACCTTGTAGAGTCCATGACCTGATGAATTGAGGATGTTCTGAGGGCAAAGGGGGGTGCAACTCAATATTAGGAAGGTGTTCTTTATGTTTGGTATACTCCGAGCATAGTGAGCAATGTTTGGGACATACAAATCGCAATAACATCCTAGTATCGAATCATAATACATATAGAATCATGAGAATCACAATGCATATCGTATCGGCACCTAAGTGTCATGATAATATCGTATAGTGAGGTCCCTGCCACATCCCAGCCCTACTTTTAACACATGGAATGAATTGGAATGAACTTTGTTGGAAGCCTTGAATTCTATAAACTCTCTGACAAGAACAGAATACAGGATCTTCAAAGGGAAGAGGGGCATTCTCTAACTAAATCATTCTCTAACTAAATCATTCTCTAACTAAATCATTCTCTAACTAAATCATTCTCTAACTAAATCATTCTCTAACTAAATCATTCTCTAACTAAATCATTCTCTAACTAAATCATTCTCTGACTAAATCATTCTCTAACTAAATCATTCTCTGACTAAATCAATATCTAACTAAATCATTCTCTAACTAAATCATTATCTGACTAAATCATTATCTAACTAAATCATTCTCTGACTAAATCATTCTCTGACTAAATCATTCTCTGACTAAATCATTCTCTAACTAAATCATTCTCTGACTAAATCATTCTCTGACTAAATAATTCTCTAACTAAATCTTTCTGACTAAATCATTCTCTGACTAAATCATTCTCTGACTAAATAATTCTCTGACTAAATCTTTCTCTGACTAAATCATTCTCTGACTAAATCATTCTCTGACTAAATCATTCTCTGACTAAATCATTCTCTAACTAAATCATTCTCTGACTAAATAATTCTCTGACTAAATCTTTCTCTGACTAAATAATTCTCTAACTAAATCTTTCTCTGACTAAATCATTCTCTGACTAAATCATTCTCTGACTAAATCATTCTCTAACTAAATCATTCTCTGACTAAATCATTCTCTGACTAAATCATTCTCTAACTAAATCATTCTCTGACTAAATCATTCTCTGACTAAATCATTCTCTGACTAAATCATTCTCTGACTAAATCAATGACAGACTGAACGGAGTTGGCAAGACAGCATAAACACATCTGGGACTCAAGCGAACTCCTCTGACTGTCGAAGATCAAACTCATTAAGGAAAATGTACGAGTCAAAAGGGAAGAACAAAAAACAAAAAATGAAAACAAGAAGATCAAGCTTCTTGATTATAAGGAGCAATGTTCTGCTTTAAAGTGATTAGTAAGAATTTCAGAACATCCAATTATTGTCTTTACATTTTATTCAACAGGGTTGTTTTGTACACCATTTGACGAGGTAGTTGTGGTACCTTTCACGTCTTCTGTTGTGCTCCGTCACTGCTAATTAAATACGTATTTTAAGCTGAACAGGAAGTTTCAAGGGTGTCATCTTATATATAATGTAATAATACAATATGTATTCATAGATAATGTATTAATATAATATGTATTCATATCTAATGTAGTAATATAATATGTATTCATATCTAATGTATTAATATAATATAATGTATTCATATACTATAATAATATAATATATTAATATATAATGTTTTAATATGTCTTAATATAATATCATAATATGTAATGTATTAATATGTAATGTATTCATATATACTGTATTAATATAATATAATGTATTAATATACTATATTAATATAATGTATTAATATATAATGTATTAATATAATATATTAATATAATGTATTAATATGTAATGTATTGATATATAATGTATTAATATAATATATTTATATCATATGTATTCATATACATCTTAATATAATGTATTAATATATAATGTATTAATATAATGTAATGTATGCATATGTATTAACATGATAGTAATTTATAATGTATTAATATATATGTATTAATATAATACAATGTATTATAATACATAATACAGTAGTAATATATAGCAGTAATATATAATATGTGTTAATATAACATAATGTATTAATATATATTGTATTAATATAATATATTCATATATAATATCATGTATGCACATGTATTAATATAATATGTATTCATAGAATGTATTAATATACATAATGTAGTCATAATATATTCACATATAATGCATTAATATAATATATTCATACAATATCTTCATATATAGTGTATTAATATAATACATTAATATATAATGTATATTATAATGCAGGTTTTTAAAAAAACTTTTTCAATCTGGGACAAAAATGACACATTCTGTTTTCCTGGGACCCAAGCTTAGGAAAATATGCAACTCTACGTAAATATTGGTACATTTCATTGCCCTTATGCCTAAAAAAAATGCAATATAGACAAAAACAAATCACAATGAAATACCCATAAATATATTTTCCTGTTTATTTTTCCCCATTAAAAACACTCTTACATATCTGTCTAGGTTGGAACTCTTGCTGTTAAAATACAATACATTTTTTATTCTGAATTGGAATAAACTGATTTGATCACGTCACACAGATCAGAAAAAACACAGTCCTTTTTATACATACATAAAATGTATTTTACCTTTACTTGCCTGAGGTCATGCTGAGGTCACACATTCTTATTTTCAATGACAGCCTAGGAACAGTGGGTTAACTGCCTTTTCAGGGGCAGAACGACAGATTCGTACCTTGTCAGCTCGGGGGTTTGAACTCGCAACCTTCCGGTTACCAGTCCAATGCTCTAACCACTAGGCTACGCTGCTGCCCTGTCCTAATGAGAGGTGTGTGGCTGGTTGAAGTTTTCAACAAGCATGTCTATTCTGGGCTCTGCTTTAGTGCAACACTGAGGTCATGCTCAGCATTGAGTCAGTTTCTGTACTAGAGAACCCTGACTCACATAAGTATGTGGTGCCAAACTGGATCAGAACATCTGCTTTCTCAGTGAGGCAGGAGGCCGCTTCCTGCTGTAGATGAACAACCCAGAACTGTGAGTGGGTTCTCAGTCATGCAGGAGGCCGCTTCCTGCTGTAGATGAACAACCCAGAACTGTGTGAGTGGGTTCTGTCAGGCAGGAGGCCGCTTCCTGCTGTAGATGAACAACCCAGAACTGTGAGTGGGTTCTCAGTCATGCAGGAGGCCGCTTCCTGCTGTAGATGAACAACCCAGAACTGTGTGAGTGGGTTCTCAGTCATGCAGGAGGCCGCTTCCTGCTGTAGATGAACAACCCAGAACTGTGTGAGTGTTTTCCTCAAAAAGTATCTGGCTTCAGTTGATTGCAGTTCAGAATTAAAATTACTTGTATTTTAACAGCAACAGTTCCAACCTAGTCTTGTTTTCAACAATAATTTCTACAGTAAAATGTACAGTAGGCCTGAATTTGTCATCTGTACTGTTACTAGAGTTGCACTATCAGTAGCTAGCTAGCTTGCTTTGGCTAACATTGTAATTAACGTAACAAGGCCAGGGGATTGTTTGAAAGAGAAACTCACATCAACTACTATGAGAGATATTACTCCCTTATTTGTGCTTATCATCCATCACCTGTTATAAAATGACAACAATGCCTTGCTTGTTAACTTACTTTTCCACTTTCTAAGCATCGTTTCCTGAAGCATTCTGCCCTGTTCTGAAAGACCTCCCTGGGTTTACCACCATGCTGTGGATGTTTGATCAGGACGTGTCATTTTATTAATTGGTTCGTTTTGCGAGACTCATTACTAAGCATTTCCACACACAAAACACATTGTGGGAGCTCCTCGTTACTTCTCAAAGTTTGTATGAAAGAGACAGAAAGTCATCACTGAACAGAGAGCACTGCTAAGCAGAGAGAGCACTGAACAGAGAGAGCACTGAAGAGAGAGTACTGAACAGAGAGCACTGAAGAGAGAGTACTGAACAGAGAGCACTGAAGAGAGAGTACTGAACAGAGAGCACTGAAGAGAGAGTACTGAACAGAGAGTACTGAAGAGAGGGCACTGAACAGAGAGAGAGCACTGAACAGAGAGCACTGCTAAGCAGAGAGAGCACTGAACAGAGTGAGCACTGAACAGAGAGCACTGAAGAGAGAGTACTGAACAGAGAGAGCACTGCTAAGCAGAGAGAGCACTGAACAGAGTGAGCACTGAACAGAGAGCACTGAAGAGAGAGCACTGAACAGAGTGAGCACTGAACAGAGAGTGCTGCTAAGCAGAGAGAGCACTGAACAGAGAGAGCACTGAAGAGAGGGCACTGAAGAGAGGGCACTGAACAGAGTGAGCACTGAACAGAGAGTGCTGCTAAGCAGAGTGAGCACTGAACAGAGAGTGCTGCTAAGCAGAGAGAGCACTGAACAGAGTGAGCACTGAACAGAGAGCACTGAAGAGAGAGCACTGAACAGAGTGAGCACTGAACAGAGAGCACTGCTAAGCAGAGAGAGCACTGAACAGAGTGAGCACTGAACAGAGAGCACTGAAGAGAGAGTACTGAACAGAGAGAGCACTGCTAAGCAGAGAGAGCACTGAACAGAGTGAGCACTGAACAGAGAGCACTGAAGAGAGAGCACTGAACAGAGTGAGCACTGAACAGAGAGTGCTGCTAAGCAGAGAGAGCACTGAACAGAGAGAGCACTGAAGAGAGGGCACTGAAGAGAGGGCACTGAAGAGAGGGCGAGCACTGAAGAGAGGGCGAGCACTGAAGAGAGGGCGAGCACTGAAGAGAGGGCGAGCACTGAAGCACTGAGCACTGAAGAGAGGGCGAGCACTGAAGAGAGGGCGAGCACTGAAGAGAGGGCGAGCACTGAAGAGAGGGCACTGAACAGAGAGAGAGCACTGAACAGAGAGAGAGCACTGAACAGAGAGAGAGCACTGAACAGAGAGAGAGCACTGAACAGAGAGAGAGCACTGAAGAGAGGGCACTGAACAGAGAGAGAGCACTGAACAGAGAGACCACTGAACAGAGAGAGAGCACTGAACAGAGAGACCACTGAACAGAGACCACTGAACAGAGAGAGAGCACTGAACCACTGAACAGAGAGACCACTGAACAGAGAGACCACTGAACAGAGAGAGCACTGAACAGAGAGAGAGCACTGAACAGAGAGAGAGCACTGAACAGAGAGAGAGCACTGAACAGAGAGAGAGCACTGAACAGAGAGAGAGCACTGAACAGAGAGAGAGAGCACTGAACAGAGAGAGAGCACTGAACAGAGAGAGAGCACTGAACACTGAACAGAGAGAGAGCACTGAACAGAGAGAGAGCACTGAACAGAGAGACCACTGAACAGAGAGAGACCACTGAACAGAGAGAGAGCACTGAGAGACCACTGAACAGAGAGAGCACTGAACAGAGAGAGAGCACTGAACAGAGAGAGAGCACTGAACAGAGAGAGAGCACTGAACAGAGAGAGAGCACTGAACAGAGAGAGAGCACTGAACAGAGAGAGAGCACTGAACAGAGAGAGAGCACTGAACAGAGAGACCACTGAACACCAGAGAGAGAGCACTGAACAGAACAGAGAGAGAGCACTGAACAGAGAGAGAGCACTGAACAGAGAGAGCACTGAACAGAGAGACCACTGAACAGAGAGACCACTGAACAGAGAGAGAGCACTGAACAGAGAGAGAGCACTGAACAGAGAGAGAGCACTGAACAGAACAGAGAGCACTGAACAGAGAGACCACTGAACAGAGAGACAGAGAGAGCACTGAACAGAGAGAGAGCACTGAACAGAGAGAGAGCACTGAACACTGAACAGAGAGAGAGAGCACTGAACAGAGAGAGAGCACTGAACAGAGAGAGAGCACTGAACAGAGCACTGAACAGAGAGAGCACTGAACAGAGCACTGAACAGAGAGAGCACTGAACAGAGAGAGAGCACTGAACAGAGAGAGAGCACTGAACACTGAGAGAGAGCACTGAACACTGAACAGAGAGAGAGCACTGAACAGACTGAACAGAGAGAGCACTGAACAGAGAGAGCACTGAACAGAGAGAGCACTGAACAGAGAGAGCACTGAACAGAGAGAGCACTGAACAGAGAGAGCACTGAAAAGAGAGACCACTGAACAGAGAGAGAGCACTGAACAGAGAGAGAGAGCACTGAACAGAGAGAGCACTGAACAGAACAGTTGCACTTGGCCAAATCAATTCCAGTAATTCATGAACGAATTTACATTTACGTCACAACCCACCATTATCTGGTCAGTGACCCATACTTTAAGAAACACTGATATAATCTATTAATATAATGAATTCACATATAATGTATTAATACAATCTATTATTTGAAAAACACATTTGATATCAAAAAATAGTTTTTGGACAAATGTTAAAGTTAAATGTTTTGTTCAAACAGGAAAACATTCTGCTACATTGTGATCCTGAACTGTGGCCCTGATTTCACTTCAGAAATGGGAACTATTGCCTTTGACTTCTGAATGGTTATTGTTAATTGGTCTTGTGTAACTCCAGTAAAATACAGTCTGCTAGAGAATCGGTTTCATCTGACTCCTTTCACAGGCCTGGCACCCCCATTCCTGACATCTGATTGAAAAGCACTGGTCTCTATGTCTCTGGTCAAAAGTAGTGCATCACATAAGGGAATAGGGTGTACAACTGTTGTCCTTTCACGACTAGAAGTCTTCTGAGCTCTGGGCCCATATTCAGAAGTGCTGATCTAGGATCAGTTTTCACCTTTGAGATCATAAGGCCCGGGGCTTTCGAATCAAATGAAATATTCCTCACGTGCTTCATTAAAACAACAGGTGTAGACTAACAGTGAAATGCTTACTTTACGTGCCCTTCCCCAACAATGCAGAGACACAAATAGAGATTTTTTGTTTGTTTGTTTGTTTGTTTAATAACACAAGATCAGTAGCCTGTTAGTCCTTTGAGCTGTGTCCTCTGTGAGTCCAGCAGGTCGTAATATATCCTGGTCTTGTCGATGTCACTCCTGTAAGGCAGTAGGTCCTTTACAACGAAGACATCAGTGTGGCCAGTCCATATTGTCAGGCTGTACCTAGGAGAGGGAACAACAGACAGGGTTATCCACACTGTCAGGCTGTACCTAGGAGAGAGAACAACAGACAGGGTTATCCACACTGTCAGGCTGTACCTGGGAGAGGGAACAACAGACAGGGTTATCCACACTGTCAGGCTGTACCTAGGAGAGGGAACAACAGACAGGGTTATCCACACTGTCAGGCTGTACCTAGGAGAGAGAACAACAGACAGGGTTATCCACACTGTCAGGCTGTACCTGGGAGAGGGAACAACAGACAGGGTTATCCACACTGTCAGGCTGTACCTAGGAGAGAGAACCAGACAGGGTTATCCACACTGTCAGGCTGTACCTGGGAGAGGGAACAACAGACAGGGTTATCCACACTGTCAGGCTGTACCTAGGAGAGGGAACAACAGACAGGGTTATCCACACTGTCAGGCTGTACCTAGGAGAGGGAACAACAGACAGGGTTATCCACACTGTCAGGCTGTACCTGGGAGAGGGAACAACAGACAGGGTTATCCACACTGTCAGGCTGTACCTAGGAGAGGGAACAACAGACAGGATCAGATCACAGAGTTGTATTGTCTGTCACTGAAATGTGCTTTACCTACAAAAGGTCCTGCCATCCTGGGAACAGCTGATTAGTAGAATCAGGTGTTTGAGCAGAGCAGGGACAACATCCTGGGATCTCATGCTATTAGATCTGAATGAAGTTATCATTAGCTAGTCAAATGGCTACCCAGACTATTTGCATTGCCCCCCTCCCCCTACTCTGTTATCTATGCAGTTACTTTAATAACTCTACCTACATGTACATATTACCTCGACACCGGTGCCCCCCGCACATTGACTCTCTACCGGTACCCCCTGTATATAGCCGCCACATTGACTCTGTACCGGTACCCCCTGTATATAGCCTCCACATTGACTCTGTACCGTAATACCCTGTATATAGCCTCCACATTGACTCTGTACCGTAATACCCTATATAAAGCCTCCACATTGACTCTGTACCGTAACACCCTGTATAAAGCCTCCACATTGACTCTGTACCGTAACACCCTATATAAAGCCTCCACATTGACTCTGTACCGTAACACCCTATATAAAGCCTCCACATTAACTCTGTACCGTAACACCCTGTATATAGCCTCCACATTGACTCTGTACCGTAACACCCTGTATAAAGCCTCCACATTGACTCTGTACCGTAACACCCTGTATATAGCCTCCACATTGACTCTGTACCGTAACACACTGTATAAAGCCTCCACATTGACTCTGTACCGTAACACCCTGTATAAAGCCTCCACATTGACTCTGTAGCGTAACACCCTGTATAAAGCCTCCACATTGACTCTGTACCGTAACACCCTGTATATAGCCTCCACATTGACTCTGTACCGTAACACCCTGTATAAAGCCTCCACATTGACTCTGTACCGTAACACCCTGTATAAAGCCTCCACATTGACTCTGTACCGTAACACCCTGTATATAGCCTCCACATTGACTCTGTACCGTAACACCCTGTATAAAGCCTCCACATTGACTCTGTACCGTAACACCCTGTATAAAGCCTCCACATTGACTCTGTACCGTAACACCCTGTATAAAGCCTCCATATTAACTCTGTACCGTAACACCCTGTATAAAGCCTCCACATTGACTCTGTACCGTAACACCCTGTATAAAGCCCCACTATTGTTATTTTCTGCTGCTCTTTAATTTTTTGTTATTCTTATCTCTTACTTTTTGGGGGGTTATTTTCTTAAAACTGCCTTGTTGTTTAAGGGCTTGTAAGCATTTCACTGTGAGGTCTACCGTTGCATTCAGCACGTGACAAATAAAATTGGATTAGACTCACAAACAGCGGATAGAGAGGAGAGAGTAGAGGACAGACGGAGGGATAGAGAGGAGAGAGTAGAGGACAGACGGAGGGATAGAGAGGAGAGAGTAGAGGACAGACGGAGGGATAGAGAGGAGAGAGTAGAGGACAGACGGAGGGATAGAGAGGAGGAGAGGACAGACGGAGGGATAGAGAGGAGAGAGTAGAGGACAGACGGAGGGATAGAGAGGAGAGAGTAGAGGACAGACGGAGGGATAGAGAGGAGAGAGTAGAGGACAGACGGAGGGATAGAGAGGAGAGAGTAGAGGACAGACGGAGGGATAGAGAGGAGAGAGTAGAGGACAGACGGAGGGATAGAGAGGAGAGAGTAGAGGACAGACGGAGGGATAGAGAGGAGAGAGTAGAGGACAGACGGAGGGGGATAGGGAGAGGAGAGAGTAGAGGACAGACGGAGGAATAGAGGGAGAGAGTAGAGGACAGATGGAGGGATAGAGAGGAGAGAGTAGAGGACAGACGGAGGGATGGGTTAGAGTAGAGGACAGACGGAGGGTAACCAAAAGGTAGAGGACAGCGGAGGGATAGATTGAATAGAGGACCGGAAGCTGACAGATGGAGGTAGAAAAAAAGGACCAATGGGTTAGAGTGTTGGGCCAGTAACCAAAAGTTGCTAGATTGAATCCCCAAGCTGACAAGGTAAAAAAAAATCTGTCATTCTGCCCCTGAACAAGGCAGTTAACCCCACTGTTCCCCTGAACAAGGCAGTTAACCCCACTGTTCCCCTGAACAAGGCAGTTAACCCCACTGTTCCCCTGAACAAGACAGTTAACCCCACTGTTCCCCTGAACAAGACAGTTAACCCCACTGTTCCAATGAACAAGACAGTTAACCCACTGTTCCAATGAACAAGACAGTTAACCCACTGTTCCCCTGAACAAGACAGTTAACCCCACTGTTCCTAGACCGTCGTTGTAAACATGAATTTGTTCTTAACTGACTTGCCTGGTTAAATAAAAGGTGAAATAAAATCAGACCTGTCTGACTGCTGTAGAAGCCAGTGTAGCTGGGAGAATGAATGGGCCAGGAGGGCTGCTCTGACAGGGAAGGTGACCGGATGTCTTAGGGTCCGACACATTGCCTCCATCTCCCTCACCATCTCCCAGCTGTACCCTGTGGGGCAGAGACGTTATTAAGACATCATAAGGCTCCTACATACTTATATGTTATTAAACATTATACCTGCAAATTATATTTACCAGGTAAGATGAATGACTACAGCCACGGCAGGTAGCTGGTAGCAGGTATGACGTAAAACGCCAGCTCGTCTGTGTTCAGATAACTCACCTGGGTTGTGTGTATCTGCAGTCCAGCCCGTTGTCCAGCCCAGGGAGAGAACATCACCATGGGAACCAGGGGTCACAGCTGCCTCCAGGAAGACTTTGGGGTCAAGGGGTGTGGCCTTGCCTCCAGGGCCTGGCAGGATGTCAGCGTTGATCCACACGGGCCCACGGAGCTCAGCCCGAACCTCGTCTAATAACACCATGGATGGAGCGACCGCTGTCAGGCTGGGATGAACAACCAATGGGATCACACAAAACTGACAGAGAAAATTATACGGACGGTTTCCATGGACACAACTTAACCCTGGTCGTGGATTGGAAAATCTCCACTGAAATATACTGAACAGAAATATAAAAACGCAACAATTTCTACAATTTTACTGAGTTACAGTTCAGAAGGAAAATCAGTCAATTAAAACAAATTCATTAGGTCCTAATCTATGGATTTCACATGACTGGGGATACAGATATGTATCTGTTGGTCACAGAGACCTTACACAAAAAGTAATGGAGTGGATCAGAAAACCAGTCAGTGTCTGGTGTGACCACCATTTGTCTCATGCAGCGTGACACATCTCCTTCCCATAGAGTTGATCAGGCTGTTGATTGTGGCCTGTTGAATGTTGTCTCACACCTCTTCAATGGCTGTTCAAAGTTGCTGGATATTGGCATCAGTTCTGGACATGGACAGGAACACGCTGTCATACACGTCAAATCCAGAGCATCCCACACATGCTCATTGGGTGACATGTCTGGTGAGTATGCAGGCCGTGGAAGAACTGGGACATTTTCAGCTTCCAGGAATTGTGTGCAGATCCTTGCGACATGGATTATCATGCTGAATGAGATGTTGGCGGCAGATGAACGGCACGACAATAGGTCTCAGGATCTCGTCACTGTATCTCTGTGCTTTCAAATTGCCGTCAATAAAATGCAATTGTGTTCGTAGCTTATGCCTGCCCATACCACAACGTTGACATCAGCAAACCCCTCGCCCACATAACGCCATACACGTGGTTTGCGGGTGTTAGGGCAGTTGGACGTACTGCCAAACTATCTAAAACAACCTTGGTAGGTGGCTTATGGTAGAGAAATGAACATTACATTTTCTGGCAACAGCTCTGGTGGACATTCCTGCAGTCAGCATGCCAATTGCACGCTCTGTCAATACTTGAGTCATCTGCAGCATTGTGTTGTGTGACAAAACTGCACATTTTAGAGTGGCCGTTTATTGTCCCTAGCACAAGGTGCACCTGTGTAATTATCATACAGTTTAATCAGATTGTTGATCAATCAGCAACTTTTTATGCACATAGAACATTTCTGGGATCTTTTATTTCAGCTCATGAAACCAACACTTTACATATTGCATTTATATATTTTTGTTGAGTGTAGCATTTAGTTGAGAAAATAGGCTCTGTGGACCAATGTGTCGGCGGAAACAATGTCCAACTGGCGACCGTGTCAGCGTGCATGCGCCCGGCCCGCCACACGAGTCGCTCGAGCGTGATTGGACAAGGACATCCCAGCCTTAGACCACCACCACTCGAGGCTCTTAACAAAACTCCCCCAGTCAGAAGATACTATCGTCAATAGGCGCTCAAGCAGTTAGCATCTGTGAATGGTGGTAGCTCCTGCACTATGTGCCGTTCAGGCTCAGACAAGGCTACTTACATTATGACAGGTTGTACGATACTCTATCATACTTACAGGTAATACACAAATGAGAGTACACCTATAGCTAGTTAAATATAACTAAAAGTACAACAAGTACTAAACAAAAATGAGTAGAAAGATCATTCACCTTTTGAAGTCGAGCTTTATCCCTTTGTCTGATGCCTTGACCTCCTTCAGCCAATCACGCAGCGTGACATCACTGTCGGTCTCAGGAGGATGAGCCATGATTGGCTCTTTAGGGTCGTTACTCCTCAGAAGTATGTCTGCCTCTATCATGTGGGCGGAGCCTTGGTGTATGGATAGGAAATACAGAATGAGCAAATGAATTGATGCACTGCATCTTCACAACCAGAAAACGTTGTGAACAAGTCACGTATTTCAAATAGAGTCCCAACTTTCCACACAATTATATAACATCTCTATAGGAATAATGGGCCCGTGTAAAGACAGGCAGCTTAGGGCAACATAACGAATACGACCATATCCACTATGAATTATTGGTTAACTCTCTCCATCCAAGGTGGTCCTTACTCTGTAGTGCCTCTGTGATCTTGTTCTTGCTGTTGGCAGCATGGGCCCATTCAATATCTGCTGCATCCTTAACCTGTATCTTCCCCTGGCTGAGAAAATACTCCAGAGTCTGGTCAGTCATCAGTTCTAGACATGGACAGGAAATATGGTTTGTCACTAATTAGTTACAGCCACAAAGTTAAAATGGGCTATATCGTAAAAATTAATGAAAACAAAAATGAGCTTTTAGGTCTGAAATTTAAGCTTAGGGTTAGGCATAGGGTTAGCAGTGTGGTTAATGTTAGGTTTAAAATCAGATTTTAAGAAGATAAGTTTTCTTTAGTAGGCAGGGTTTTGCCATAATTATGACTTTGTGGCTGTGGTAACTAGTGACGGCCGGAAATTGGAGACGGAAATAGACTGGAATAATATTCACAGATAGAACAATGACACAGATATTTCACCTAATGTATAAATGCGAAGCATCCTGTTGGCGTTTCCACTCACAACCAAATATGGTGGTGAAGGAAGCCCAGTGGCTGGCAGTGGGAGAAGATTGAAGGAGATGGATTCATCAATGAAACATTTGATCTCAATACAGTTTTCTGTTTCCAAAACTAGAATGTTACAAAAAGAGTGGACTAAGTTTTGTAGACTTTACCCTTTGCCAAAAGTTGTGAAGAATAGCATTGTTTAGGAGTGAAAAAGGGCAAATTGAGTTATTGTACATGCGCACTTCAGAGTAGGCGTTCCCTAACGGAAATATGCTAATTACATCCTAGAACGCGACAAGGCTCTCGCAAGCTCGTGCTTGGCTCTGCACACCTTGCTTTATTTCCTCCAATCGGAAACAGGCTGTGGTCTATCTTGAGTTAGTTATACAAAAATCTTTGATACAACTGTGGCTAGCTATCTCTAGTGATTTTATACTTCTATATACAATCTGTTTATACTACTGTCAGCTATTAACATAGCTATCTACTGTTACATGCCTGTGTAACAGTAATGCTGGACACTTGGCAACTATAGTAAGTGCAATCATAGTCAGAGAGTAAGTTAGTGCGTTTAGAGAACGTTAGCATGCTAGCCTACCTGTGGATATCTCTGGCGTTTTATTCTCCAAATTCCAGACGACACACAGTACAAAGCTGCACGTCAATATAAGAACAATAACTCGTGCACGAAATAAACGGATTAAACTTGGGCTATTTAAAACAGCCATTAAATATGGCAAAATACACGTGAAATACTGCGTTAGCAAAGCTGATTTTGTTCAAAGGTGCGCTTCCGTCTTCTTCTATGATGTAATGGCGGTCCGCAAACCAACGTTTCAGGTGCATGCCGCCACCTCCTGTGCTGGAGTGTGTGGTCAATCTCAGTTTATACAACATTTCTAAATCCTCCAGATGTGCCAAGACTCGAGGCTGGAATCACTGCCAAAGGTGCTTCAACAAAGTACTGAGTAAAGGGTCTGAATACTTATGTCAATGTGATTTCAGTTTTTTATTTTTTATAAATGAGCAAAAATGTCTAAAAACCTGTTTTTGCTTTGTCATTATGGGGCATTGTGTGTAGATTGATGAGAGGGGGGAAAAGGATTTCATCTATTTTAGAATAAGGCTGTAATGTAACAAAAGGTGGAAAAAGTAAAGGGGTCAGAATACTTTCCGAATGCACCGTACAGGAGATCTGACACGCACCGTATACTGTTGTTTGAGCTCCGCCTTTTTGTCATGGCAACGGACAACAAATCTTGCTGCTGTGACTGCACACTGCGGTATTTCACCTAACAGATATGGGAGGTTATCAGTGTTTGATTTGTGTGATCTGTGGGATATATGTCTCTGATACATTTGGCCTTTCTCTCCCCGGATACTGCTGATCTCCAGCACCATGGTTACCCCTAGAGTTTACACACACACACAGCTTTCACCACAGATACTACACAATCCTTTGTCTCATGCCCTCCTGCACACTTCTCACATCTAGGAATCTCCCCATCCTACACACAGCTGTCCGTGTTTTGGTTGCATTGGATTGTGGGATTTGATAACTAAGATTCCTGCTTTTATGAGTTTGAACAGTCATAGGGCTCGTTCGAGTGGGTCAATTTTGTCATGTCGCTTTCAAAGTGTGTTGCATTATTGGGGATAAAAATGGTCTGACTTGCGCCTACATGTTGACTGCATGAACTTTACAGAAATCATGAGATCAAGGATAATTTAGTTGACTGCAGTCAGAGAGGTCAAGGGTCATGTTTGAGAGCATCAAATCCGCGATACATTGTGGTTAAATTGTGACTTTCGGCTATCGCAGATACATCTCCCCGACTTCACTGCTCGACTTTCGTCGACAGCCGGTTGATTTGGCCTTGCAGCTCAAACGCGCCCTGTGGCTTGAAAGGAGGCAGAGGCTATATGTGTAATTGTGTAATCAGGGACATCAACATTGGCACATATCCATTTCTTACATTTGCATGACAACAAATAACTATTCTACACACAGCAACATAACTCTAAACAATTCCACTTCAATATTTTGACCATCATAACATTTTATAAGTGGATACATTAAAACATCTTATCAGAGCTCAGGAAACATTCAGAGCAAGAGGTTTAGCAAAATGTAAAGCATTCAGTCACTTTCTATCAATTGTAATGTGCTAAGAATTATTAATATAAAATGCAATCACAAGGGCTACACAGAGGCCGATAATATTCACGTAAAACCAGACTTATACAGGACCAGATTTGTTCCATGATCAGTCAGATGCACAGCGGCAGTGCTTGAATTGGGCTGGTACACATCGGTACGGAGTGCAGGCACCTCTAATTTTGTCCTAGAGTACCGGCACCTCTTACAGAACATTACCTCTAATATATAATGAATACCTTTCACTTAAATATCATGAGTATCGGCACCCAAAAGGAGTGCTGGCACACGTTTCATTCCATTTCAAGCACGGCACCACAGTAAGAAGGCCAGGTAGGATCACTCTGTAATGACAAACAACTCATAGTAGGGTGACCAGATGGTCCTCTCTTCCCCCTCTCTCCATGGGTGACTGCCCCAGAGAAAGGCCCTGTATCTGGAGGTCGGTGGCTTCCGTCTCAGCCTCTTGGATCTCGGAGGGCTGGAGGTCTGTGGTGTCTGATTTTGATGATAACGCCCCACCATGACACTGGTCCACTCCTGCCCTCTCCTGGACATGGTTGGAACTGCAGACGCTTGTGCCTGCATGGTTGGACTTGCATGTGTCTGTCTCTGAAGAACAGTGTGGTGGTGATGTGACCTGTGTCTGCAGCATATTGTCTGTCTTCAACCGTCTCTCTAGTTCCTCTGTGTTGCGGGCTAGCATGAAGCTAACCTTCCTCTGGTGAGCAAGAGCTTCTTCCTTATCACTCAGCTACACACGGAGAGATAAGGAGGATGGGATGGAGAGAGGGAGAGAGACAATGGAGAACAAATAAGGAAGGAGCGAGAGAGAAAGAGAGAGATGGAGACAGACAGAGAAAACAAAAATATAATTACTTGACACATTGGAAAGAATTAACAAAAAAACTGAGCAAACTAGAATGCTATTTGGCAGAGAGTACACAGTGGCAGAATAGCTAACCACTGTAACTGACCCAAACTTAAGGAAAGCTTTGACTATGTACAGACTCAGTGAGCATAGCCTTGCTATTGAGAAAGGCTGCCGTAGGCAGACATGGCTCTCAAGAGAAGACAGGCTATGTTCACACTGCCCACAAAATGAGGTGGAAACTGAGCTGCACTTCCTAACCAAATGTATGACAATATTTCCCCCAGATTACACAGACCCACAAAGAATTTGAAAACAAACCCAATTTTGATAAACTCCCATATCTACTGGGTGAAATACCACAGTGTGCTTCACAGCAGCAAGATTTGTGACCTGTTGCCACAAGAAAGGGGCAACCAGTGAAGAATAAACACCATTGTAAATACAACCCATATCTATGCTTATTTATTTTCCCTTTTGTACTTTAGCTATTTGCACATCGTTACAACACTGTATATAGACATAATATGATATATGAAATATCTCTTCTGGAACTTCTGTGAGTGTAATGTTTACTGTTAATCTTTATTGTTTATTTCACTTTTGTTTATTATCTACTTCACTTGCTTTGGCCATGTAAACATATGTTCCCCATGCCAATAAAGCCCCTTGAATTGAAAGATAAATATTGAAAGAGAGAGAGGGATCAGTGGGTGGGAAGGAAAAGCCAGATAACATTTTGAAACGTTTGCAATATTACTTGAACTTCTAGGAATATAAACAAATGTATTTATCCACATGTACAGGAAATATTCAGGGCCCTAAGTATACTGTATTAGGGTGTGGGTACAGTATACTGTATTAGGGTGTGGCTACAGTATACTGTATTAGGGTGTGGGGACAGTACAGTATACTGTATTAGGGTGTGGGTACAGTATACTGTATTAGGGTGTGGCTACAGTATACTGTATTAGGGTGTGGGGACAGTACAGTATACTGTATTAGGGTGTGGGGACAGTACAGTATACTGTATTAGGGTGTGGGTACAGTATACTGTATTAGGGTGTGGGGACAGTACAGTATACTGTATTAGGGTGTGGGTACAGTACAGTATACTGTATTAGGGTGTGGGTACAGTATACTGTATTAGGGTGTGGGGACAGTACAGTATACTGTATTAGGGTGTGGGTACAGTATACTGTATTAGGGTGTGGGTACAGTATACTGTATTAGGGTGTGGGTACAGTATACTGTATTAGGGTGTAGGTACAGTATACTGTATTAGGGTGTGGGTACAGTACAGTATACTGTATTAGGGTGTGGGTACAGTATACTGTATTAGGGTGTGGGTGCAGTATACTGTATTATGGTGTGGGTACAGTATACTGTATTAGGGTGTGGGTACAGTATACTGTATTAGGGTGTGGGTACAGTACAGTATACTGTATTAGGGTGTGGGTACAGTATACTGTATTAGGGTGTGGGTGCAGTATACTGTATTATGGTGTGGGTACAGTATACTGTATTAGGGTGTGGGTACAGTATACTGTATTAGGGTGTGGGTACAGTACAGTACACTGTATTAGGGGTGTAGATACAGTAAACTGTATTAGGGTGTGGATACAGTACAGTATACTGTATTAGGGTGTGGATACAGTACACTCTATTAGGGTGTGGGTACAGTACACTGTATTAGGGTGTGGGTACAGTACAGTATACTGTATGGGTACAGTACAGTATACTGTATTTGGATGTGGGTACAGTACAGTATACTGTATTAGGGTGTGGGTACAGTACACTGTATTAGGGTGTGGGTACAGTATACTGTATTAGGGTGTGGGTACAGTATACTGTATTAGGGTGTGGGTACAGTACGCTGTATTAGGGTGTGGATACAGTAAACTGTATTAGGGTGTGGGTACAGTATACTGTATTAGGCTGTGGATACAGTACACTGTATTAGGGTGTGGGTACAGTACAGTATACTGTATTAGGGTGTGGATACAGTACACTGTATTAGGGTGTAGGTACAGTATACTGTATTAGGGTGTGGGTACAGTATACTGTATTAGGGTGTGGCTACAGTACAGTATACTGTATTAGGGTGTGGCTACAGTATACTGTATTAGGGTGTGGCTACAGTACACTGTATTAGGGTGTGGGTACAGTATACTGTATTAGGGTGTGGGTACAGTACACTGTATTAGGGTGTGGGTACAGTATACTGTATTAGGGTGTGGGTACAGTACGCTGTATTAGGGTGTGGATACAGTAAACTGTATTAGGGTGTGGGTACAGTATACTGTATTAGGGTGTGGGTACAGTATACTGTATTAGGGTGTGGATACAGTACACTGTATTAGGGTGTGGGTACAGTACAGTATACTGTATTAGGGTGTGGATACAGTACACTGTATTAGGGTGTGGATACAGTACAGTATACTGTATTAGGGTGTGGATACAGTAAACTGTATTAGGGTGTGGGTACAGTATACTGTATTAGGGTGTGGGTACAGTATACTGTATTAGGGTGTGGGGACAGTACAGTACACTGTATTAGGGTGTGGGTACAGTATACTGTATTAGGGTGTGGGTACAGTATACTGTATTAGGGTGTGGGTACAGTACGCTGTATTAGGGTGTGGATACAGTAAACTGTATTAGGGTGTGGGTACAGTATACTGTATTAGGGTGTGGGTACAGTATACTGTATTAGGGTGTGGATACAGTACACTGTATTAGGGTGTGGGTACAGTACAGTATACTGTATTAGGGTGTGGATACAGTGCAGTATACTGTATTAGGGTGTGGATACAGTACACTGTATTAGGGTGTGGCTACAGTATACTGTATTAGGGTGTGGCTACAGTATACTGTATTAGGGTGTGGCTACAGTACACTGTATTAGGGTGTGGCTACAGTATACTGTATTAGGGTGTGGCTACAGTACACTGTATTAGGGTGTGGCTACAGTATACTGTATTAGGGTGTGGGTACAGTACACTGTATTAGGGTGTGGGTACAGTACAGTATACTGTATTAGGGTGTGGGTACAGTACAGTATACTGTATTAGGGTGTGGGTACAGTATAGTGTATTAGGGTGTGGGTACAGTACAGTATACTGTATTAGGGTGTGGATACAGTACAGCATACTGTATTAGGGTGTGGGTACAGTACAGTATACTGTATTAGGGTGTGGATACAGTACAGCATACTGTATTAGGGTGTGGATACAGTACACTGTATTAGGGTGTGGTACAGTACAGTACACTGTATTAGGGTGTGGATACAGTACAGTATACTGTATTAGGGTGTGGATACAGTACAGCATACTGTATTAGGGTGTGGGTACAGTACAGTATACTGTATTAGGGTGTGGGTACAGGATACTGTATTAGGGTGTGGATACAGTACAGTATACTGTATTAGGGTGTGGATACAGTATACTGTATTAGGGTGTGGGGTGTATTAGGGTGTGGGTACAGTACACTCTATTAGGGTGTGGGTACAGTACACTACTGTATTAGGGTGTGGGTACAGTACAGTATACTGTATTAGGGTGTGGGTACAGTATACTGTATTAGGGTGTGGGGACAGTACAGTATACTGTATTAGGGTGTGGCTACAGTATATTGTATTAGGGTGTGGCTACAGTATACTGTATTAGGGTGTGGGTACAGTATACTGTATTAGGGTGTGGGTACAGTATACTGTATTAGGGTACAGTACTGTATTAGGGGTACAGTATACTGTATTAGGGTGTGGGTACAGTACACTGTATTAGGGTGTGGGTACAGTACAGTATACTGTATTAGGGTGGGATACAGTATACTGTATTAGGGTGTGGATACAGTACACTGTATTAGGGTGTGTGGTACAGTACAGCATACTGTATTAGGGTGTGGGTACAGTATACTGTATTAGGGTGTGGGGTACAGTATACTGTATTAGGGTGTGGGTACAGTACATACACTGTATTAGGGTGTAGATACAGTAAACTGTATTAGGGTGTGGATACAGTACAGTATACTGTATTAGGGTGTGGATACAGTACACTCTATTAGGGTGTGGGTACAGTACACTGTATTAGGGTGTGGGTACAGTACAGTATACTGTATTAGGGTGTGGGTACAGTATACTGTATTAGGGTGTGGGGACAGTACAGTATACTGTATTAGGGTGTGGCTACAGTATACTGTATTAGGGTGTGGGTACAGTATACTGTATTAGGGTGTGGGTACAGTACACTGTATTAGGGTGTGGGTACAGTATTAGGGTGTGGGTACAGTACAGTATACTGTATTAGGGTGTGGGTACAGTATACTGTATTAGGGTGTGGATACAGTACACTGTATTAGGGTGTGGATACAGTACAGTATACTGTATTAGGGTGTGGGTACAGTATACTGTATTAGGGTGTGGGTACAGTATACTGTATTAGGGTGTGGGTACAGTACACTGTATTAGGAGGGTGTGGATACAGTACAATATACTGTATTAGGGTGTGGCTACAGTATACTGTATTAGGGGTGTGGCTACAGTATACTGTATTAGGGTGTGGGTACAGTACAGTATACTGTATTAGGGTGTGGATACAGTACAGTACACTGTATTAGGGTGTGGATACAGTACACTGTATTAGGGTGTGGGTACAGTATACTGTATTAGGGTGTGGAGTACAGTACAGTATACTGTATTAGGGTGTGGATACAGTACAGTATACTGTATTAGGGTGTGGATACAGTACAGTATACTGTATTAGGATGTGGATACAGTACAGTATACTGTATTAGGGTGTGGATACAGTATACTGTATTAGGGTGTGGGTACAGTACACTGTATTAGGGTGTGGGTACAGTACAGTATACTGTATTAGGGGTATGGGTACAGTATACTGTATTAGGGTGTGGGTACAGTACAGTATACTGTATTAGGGTGTGGATACAGTACAGTACACTGTATTAGGGTGTAGATACAGTAAACTGTATTAGGGTGTGGATACAGTACAGTATACTGTATTAGGGTGTGGATACAGTACACTGTATTAGGGTGTGGGTACAGTACAGTATACTGTATTAGGGTGTGGATACATACAGTACAGTATACTGTATTAGGGTATGGATACAGTACAGTATACTGTATTAGGATGTGGATACAGTACAGTATACTGTATTAGGGTGTGGGTACAGTATAGTGTATTAGGGTGTGGGTACAGTACAGTATACTGTATTAGGGTGTGGGTACAGTATACTGTATTAGGGTGTGGGTACAGTACAGTACACTGTATTAGGGTGTGGATACAGTAAACTGTATTAGGGTGTGGATACAGTACACTGTATTAGGGTGTGGGTACAGTACAGTACACTGTATTAGGGTGTGGATACAGTACAGTATACTGTATTAGGGTGTGGATACAGTACAGCATACTGTATTGTGGTACAGTACAGTATACTGTATTAGGGTGTGGGTACAGTACAGTATACTGTATTAGGGTGTGGGTACAGGATACTGTATTAGGGTGTGGATACAGTACAGTATACTGTATTAGGGTGTGGATACAGTATACTGTATTAGGGTGTGGGTACAGTACACTCTATTAGGGTGTGGGTACAGTACACTGTACAGTACACTGTATTAGGGTGTGGTACAGTACAGTACAGTATACTGTATTAGGGTGTGGGTACAGTATACTGTATTAGGGTGTGGGGACAGTACAGTATACTGTATTAGGGTGTGGCTACAGTATATTGTATTAGGGTGTGGCTACAGTATACTGTATTAGGGTGTGGGTACAGTATACTGTATTAGGGTGTGGGTACAGTATACTGTATTAGGGTGTGGGTACAGTATACTGTATTAGGGTGTGGGTACAGTACACTGTATTAGGGTGTGGGTACAGTATTAGGGTGTGGGTACAGTACAGTATACTGTATTAGGGTGTGGGTACAGTATACTGTATTAGGGTGTGGATACAGTACACTGTATTAGGGTGTGGATACAGTACAGTATACTGTATTAGGGTGTGGGTACAGTATACTGTATTAGGGTGTGGGTACAGTATACTGTATTAGGGTGTGGGTACAGTACACTGTATTAGGAGGGTGTGGATACAGTACAATATACTGTATTAGGGTGTGGGGTACAGTATACTGTATTAGGGTGTGGCTACAGTATACTGTATTAGGGTGTGGGTATAGTATACTGTATTAGGGTGTGGGTACAGTATACTGTATTAGGGTGTGGGTACAGTATACTGTATTAGGGTGTGGGTACTACAGTACACTGTATTAGGGTGTAGATACAGTAAACTGTATTAGGGTGTGGATACAGTACAGTATACTGTATTAGGGTGTGGATACAGTACACTCTATTAGGGTGTGGGTACAGTACACTGTATTAGGGTGTGGGTACAGTACAGTATACTGTATTAGGGTGTGGGTACAGTATACTGTATTAGGGTGTGGGGACAGTACAGTATACTGTATTAGGGTGTGGCTACAGTATACTGTATTAGGGTGTGGGTACAGTATACTGTATTAGGGTGTGGGTACAGTACACTGTATTAGGGTGTGGGTACAGTATTAGGGTGTGGGTACAGTACAGTATACTGTATTAGGGTGTGGGTACAATATACTGTATTAGGGTGTGGATACAGTACACTGTATTAGGGTGTGGATACAGTACACTGTATTAGGGTGTGGGTACAGTACAGTATACTGTATTAGGGTGTGGGTACAGTATACTGTATTAGGGTGTGGGTACAGTACACTGTATTAGGGGGTGTGGATACAGTACAGTATACTGTATTAGGGTGTGGCTACAGTATACTGTATTAGGGTGTGGCTACAGTATACTGTATTAGGGTGTGGCTACAGTATACTGTATTAGGGTGTGGGTACAGTACAGTATACTGTATTAGGGTGTGGATACAGTACAGTACACTGTATTAGGGTGTAGATACAGTAAACTGTATTAGGGTGTGGATACAGTACAGTATACTGTATTAGGGTGTGGATACAGTACACTGTATTAGGGTGTGGGTACAGTACAGTATACTGTATTAGGGTGTGGATACAGTACAGTATACTGTATTAGGGTGTGGATACAGTACAGTATACTGTATTAGGATGTGGATACAGTACAGTATACTGTATTAGGGTGTGGATACAGTATACTGTATTAGGGTGTGGGTACAGTACACTGTATTAGGGTGTGGGTACAGTACAGTATACTGTATTAGGGTATGGGTACAGTATACTGTATTAGGGTGTGGGTACAGTACAGTATACTGTATTAGGGTGTGGATACAGTACAGTACACTGTATTAGGGTGTAGATACAGTAAACTGTATTAGGGTGTGGATACAGTACAGTATACTGTATTAGGGTGTGGATACAGTACACTGTATTAGGGTGTGGGTACAGTACAGTATACTGTATTAGGGTGTGGATACAGTACAGTATACTGTATTAGGGTGTGGATACAGTACAGTATACTGTATTAGGATGTGGATACAGTACAGTATACTGTATTAGGGTGTGGATACAGTATACTGTATTAGGGTGTGGGTACAGTACACTGTATTAGGGTGTGGGTACAGTACAGTATACTGTATTAGGGTATGGGTACAGTATACTGTATTAGGGTGTGGGGACAGTACAGTATACTGTATTAGGGTGTGGCACTGTACAGTATACTGTATTAGGGTGTGGCTACAGTATACTGTATTAGGGTGTGGTACAGTATACTGTATTAGGGTGTGGCTACAGTATACTGTATTGTGGGGTGTGGTGGGTACAGTATACTGTATTAGGGTGTGGTACAGTATACTGTATTAGGGTGTGGGTACAGTATACTGTATTAGGGTGTGGGTACAGTACAGTATACTGTATTAGTGTGTGGATACAGTAGAGTATACTGTATTAGGGTGTGGATACAGTACACTGTATTAGGGTGTGGTACAGTACAGTATAATGTATTAGGTGTGGGTACAGTATACTGTATTAGGGTGTGGCAGTACAGTATACTGTATTAGGGTGTGGCTACAGTATACTGTATTAGGGTGTGGCTACAGTATACTGTATTAGGGTGTGGGTACAGTATACTGTATTAGGGTGTGGGTACAGTATACTGTATTAGGGTGTGGGTACAGTATACTGTATTAGGGTGTGGGTACAGTACACTGTATTAGGGTGTGGGTACAGTATTAGGGTGTGGGTACAGTACAGTATACTGTATTAGGGTGTGGGTACAGTATACTGTATTAGGGTGTGATACAGTACACTGTATTAGGGTGTGGATACAGTACAGCATACTGTATTAGGGTGTGGGTACAGTATACTGTATTAGGGTGTGGGTACAGTATACTGTATTAGGGTGTGGGTACAGTACACTGTATTAGGAGGGTGTGGATACAGTACAATATACTGTATTAGGGTGTGGGTACAGTATACTGTATTAGGGTGTGGCTACAGTATACTGTATTAGGGTGTGGCTACAGTATACTGTATTAGGGTGTGGCTACAGTATACTGTATTAGGGTGTGGGTACAGTACAGTATACTGTATTAGGGTGTGGATACAGTACAGTACACTGTATTAGGGTGTAGATACAGTAAACTGTATTAGGGTGTGGATACAGTACAGTATACTGTATTAGGGTGTGGATACAGTACACTCTATTAGGGTGTGGGTACAGTACACTGTATTAGGGTGTGGGTACAGTACAGTATACTGTATTAGGGTGTGGGTACAGTATACTGTATTAGGGTGTGTGGATACAGTACAATATACTGTATTAGGGTGTGGGGACAGTACAGTATACTGTATTAGGGTGTGGCTACAGTATACTGTATTAGGGTGTGGGTACAGTATACTGTATTAGGGTGTGGGTACAGTACACTGTATTAGGGTGTGGGTACAGTATTAGGGTGTGGGTACAGTACAGTATACTGTATTAGGGTGTGGTACAGTACAGTATACTGTATTAGGGTGTGGGTACAGTATACTGTATTAGGGTGTGGGTACAGTATACTGTATTAGGGTGTGGGTACAGTACACTGTATTAGGGTGTGGGTACAGTACACTGTATTAGGGTGTGGGTACAGTACAGTATACTGTATTAGGGTGTGGGTACAGTATACTGTATTAGGGTGTGGGTACAGTACACTGTATTAGGGTGTGGATACAGTACAGTATACTGTATTAGGGTGTGGGTACAGTATACTGTATTAGGGGGTACAGTGGGTACAGTATACTGTATTAGGGTGTGGGTACAGTACACTGTATTAGGAGGGTGTGGATACAGTACAATATACTGTATTAGGGTGTGGGTACAGTATACTGTATTAGGGTGGGTACAGTATACTGTATTAGGGTGTGGGTACAGTATACTGTATTAGGGTACAGTACTGTAGGGTGTGGGTACAGTATACTGTATTAGGGTGTGGGTACAGTATACTGTATTAGGGTGTGGGTACAGTACAGTACAATGTATTAGGGTGTAGATACAGTAAACTGTATTAGGGTGTGGATACAGTACAGTATACTGTATTAGGGGGTGTGGATACAGTACACTCTATTAGGGTGTGGGTACAGTACACTGTATTAGGGTGTGGGTACAGTACAGTATACTGTATTAGGGTGTGGGTACAGTATACTGTATTAGGGTGTGGGGACAGTACAGTATACTGTATTAGGGTGTGGCTACAGTATACTGTATTAGGGTGTGGGTACAGTATACTGTATTAGGGTGTGGGTACAGTACACTGTATTAGGGTGTGGGTACAGTATTAGGGTGTGGGTACAGTACAGTATACTGTATTAGGGTGTGGGTACAATATACTGTATTAGGGTGTGGATACAGTACACTGTATTAGGGTGTGGATACAGTACACTGTATTAGGGTGTGGGTACAGTACAGTATACTGTATTAGGGTGTGGGTACAGTATACTGTATTAGGGTGTGGGTACAGTACACTGTATTAGGAGGGTGTGGATACAGTACAATATACTGTATTAGGGTGTGGGTGTGGGTACAGTATACTGTATTAGGGTGTGGCTACAGTATACTGTATTAGGGTGTGGCTACAGTATACTGTATTAGGGTGTGGGTATACAGTACAGTATACTGTATTAGGGTGTGGATACAGTACAGTACACTGTATTAGGGTGTAGATACAGTAAACTGTATTAGGGTGTGGATACAGTACAGTATACTGTATTACTGTATTAGGGTGTGGATACAGTACACTGTATTAGGGTGTGGGTACAGTACAGTATACTGTATTAGGGTGTGGATACAGTACAGTATACTGTATTAGGGTGTGGATACAGTACAGTATACTGTATTAGGGTGATGTGGATACAGTACAGTATACTGTATTAGGGTGTGGATACAGTATACTGTATTAGGGTGTGGGTACAGTACACTGTATTAGGGTGTGGGTACAGTACAGTATACTGTATTAGGGTATGGGTACAGTATACTGTATTAGGGTGTGGGTACAGTATACTACAGTACAGTATACTGTATTAGGGTGTGGATACAGTACAGTACACTGTATTAGGGTGTAGATACAGTAAACTGTATTAGGGTGTGGATACAGTACAGTATACTGTATTAGGGTGTGGTACAGTACACTGTATTAGGGTGTGGGTACAGTACAGTATACTGTATTAGGGTGTGGATACAGTACAGTATACTGTATTAGGGTGTGGATACAGTACAGTATACTGTATTAGGATGTGGATACAGTACAGTATACTGTATTAGGGTGTGGATACAGTATACTGTATTAGGGTGTGGGTACAGTACACTGTATTAGGGTGTGGGTACAGTACAGTATACTGTATTAGGGTATGGGTACAGTATACAGTATACTGTATTAGGGTGTGGGGACAGTACAGTATACTGTATTAGGGTGTGGCTACAGTATACTGTATTAGGGTGTGGTACAGTATACTGTATTAGGGTGTGGTTACAGTATACTGTATTAGGGTGTGGCTACAGTATACTGTATTAGGGTGTGGCTACAGTATACTGTATTAGGGTGTGGCTACAGTATACTGTATTAGGGTGTGGGAACAGTATACTGTATTAGGGTGTGGCTACAGTATACTGTATTAGGGTGTGGATACAGTAGAGTATACTGTATTAGGGTGTGGATACAGTACACTGTATTAGGGTGTGGCTACAGTACAGTATAATGTATTAGGGTGTGGGTACAGTATACTGTATTAGGGTGTGGCTACAGTATACTGTATTAGGGTGTGGATACAGTACAGTATACTGTATTAGGGTGTGGCTACACTGTATTAGGGTGTATACTGTATTAGGGTGTGGGTACAGTATACTGTATTAGGGTGTGGGTACAGTATACTGTATTAGGGTGTGGGTACAGTATACTGGTGTGGGTACAGTATACTGTATTAGGGTGTGGGTACAGTACACTGTATTAGGGTGTGGGTACAGTATTAGGGTGTGGGTACAGTACAGTATACTGTATTAGGGTGTGGGTACAGTATACTGTATTAGGGTGTGGATACAGTACACTGTATTAGGGTGTGGATACAGTACAGTATACTGTATTAGGGTGTGGGTACAGTATACTGTATTAGGGTGTGGGTACAGTATACTGTATTAGGGTGTGGGTACAGTACACTGTATTAGGAGGGTGTGGATACAGTACAATATACTGTATTAGGGTGTGGCTACAGTATACTGTATTAGGGTGTGGCTACAGTATACTGTATTAGGGTGTGGCTACAGTATACTGTATTAGGGTGGGTACAGTATACTGTATTAGGGTGTGGGTACAGTATACTGTATTAGGGTGTGGGTACAGTATACTGTATTAGGGTGTGGGTACAGTACAGTACACTGTATTAGGGTGTAGATACAGTAAACTGTATTAGGGTGTGGATACAGTACAGTATACTGTATTAGGGTGTGGATACAGTACACTCTATTAGGGTGTGGGTACAGTACACTGTATTAGGGTGTGGGTACAGTACAGTATACTGTATTAGGGTGTGGGTACAGTATACTGTATTAGGGTGTGGGGACAGTACAGTATACTGTATTAGGGTGTGGCTACAGTATACTGTATTAGGGTGTGGGTACAGTATTATACTGTATTAGGGTGTGGGTACAGTACACTGTATTAGGGTGTGGGTACAGTATTAGGGTGTGGGTACAGTACAGTATACTGTATTAGGGTGTGGGTACAATATACTGTATTAGGGTGTGGATACAGTACACTGTATTAGGGTGTGGATACAGTACAGTATACTGTATTAGGGTGTGGGTACAGTATACTGTATTAGGGTGTGGGTACAGTATACTGTATTAGGGTGTGGGTACAGTACACTGTATTAGGAGGGTGTGGATACAGTACAATATACTGTATTAGGGTGTGGGTACAGTATACTGTATTAGGGTGTGGCTACAGTATACTGTATTAGGGTGTGGCTACAGTATACTGTATTAGGGTGTGGGTACAGTACAGTATACTGTATTAGGGTGTGGATACAGTACAGTACACTGTATTAGGGTGTAGATACAGTAAACTGTATTAGGGTGTGGATACAGTACAGTATACTGTATTAGGGTGTGGATACAGTACACTGTATTAGGGTGTGGGTACAGTACAGTATACTGTATTAGGGTGTGGATACAGTACAGTATACTGTATTAGGGTGTGGATACAGTACAGTATACTGTATTAGGATGTGGATACAGTACAGTATACTGTATTAGGGTGTGGATACAGTATACTGTATTAGGGTGTGGGTACAGTACACTGTATTAGGGTGTGGGTACAGTACAGTATACTGTATTAGGGTATGGGTACAGTATACTGTATTAGGGTGTGGGTACAGTACAGTATACTGTATTAGGGTGTGGATACAGTACAGTACACTGTATTAGGGTGTAGATACAGTAAACTGTATTAGGTGTGTGGATACAGTACAGTATACTGTATTAGGGTGTGGATACAGTACACTGTATTAGGGTGTGGGTACAGTACAGTATACTGTATTAGGGTGTGGATACAGTACAGTATACTGTATTAGGGTGTGGATACAGTACAGTATACTGTATTAGGATGTGGATACAGTACAGTATACTGTATTAGGGTGTGGATACAGTATACTGTATTAGGGTGTGGGTACAGTACACTGTATTAGGGTGTGGGTACAGTACAGTATACTGTATTAGGGTATGGGTACAGTATACTGTATTAGGGTGTGGGGACAGTACAGTATACTGTATTAGGGTGTGGCTACAGTATACTGTATTAGGGTGTGGCTACAGTATACTGTATTAGGGTGTGGTTACAGTATACTGTATTAGGGTGTGGCTACAGTATACTGTATTACTGTATTAGGGTGTGGCTACAGTATACTGTATTAGGGTGTGGCTACAGTATACTGTATTAGGGTGTGGCTACAGTATACAGTATTACTGTATTAGGGTGTGGGTACAGTATACTGTATTAGGGTGTGGCTACAGTATACTGTATTAGGGTGTGGATACAGTAGAGTATACTGTATTAGGGTGTGGATACAGTACACTGTATTAGGGTGTGGCTACAGTACAGTATAATGTATTAGGTTGTGGGTACAGTATACTGTATTAGGGTGTGGCTACAGTATACTGTATTAGGGTGTGGCTACAGTATACTGTATTAGGGTGTGGCTACAGTATACTGTATTAGGGTGTGGCTACAGTATACTGTATTACAGTACAGACCAGGTCGAGGAGTTTGTGCAGAGTCTCTGTGGGGTCGTCTGTGATCTCTGTGCTGGACGGCAGCAGTCCTCTTAGTCTCTGAGCCACACTGAGAGATGCTGTCTTATCCTTGCCTGCAATACACAGATATAGTCAGTCAGTCATCCATTCATTCATTCATTCATACTGTACAAACAGCCTCACTTCTGTTGTCTTAAAACACAATGAAGTGCCTTCGTAAAGTATTCAGACCCCTTGACTTTTTCCACATTTCGCATCAATCTACACACAATACCCTATAATGACAAAGCAAAAACGAAAATATCACATTGACATAAATATTCAGACCATCTACTCAGTATTTTGTTGAGCGATTACAGTATTTTTTTCAGCGATTACAGCCTCGAGTCTTCTTGGGTATGACGCTATAAGCTTGGCTGTATTTGTGGAGTTTCTCACATTTTTCTCTGCAGATCCTCTCAAACTCTGTCAGGTTGAATGGGGAGCGTCGCTGCACAGCTATTTTCAGGTCTCTCCAAAAGATGTTCGATTGGGTTCAAGTCCGGGGTCTGGCTGGGCCACTCAAGGACATTCAAAGACCTGTCCCGAAGTCACTCCTGCATTGTCTTGGCTCTGTGCTTAGGGTCATTATCCTGTTGGAAGGTGAACCTTCACCCCAGTCTGAGGTCCTGAGCGCTCTGGAGCAGGTTTTCACCAAGGATCTCTCTGTACTTTGCTCCGTTCATCTTTCCCTCAATCCTGACTAGTCTCCCAGTCCCTGCAGCTGAAAAACATTCACACAGAATACCACCACCATGCTTCACCGTAGAAATGGTGCTAGGATTCCTCCAGACGTGACGCTTGGCATTCAGGGCAAAGAGTTCAATCTTGGTTTCATCAGACCAGAGAATTTTGTTTGTCGTGGTCTGAGCCCTTTGGGTGCCTTTTGGCAAACTCCAAGTGGGCTGTCATTTGCCTTTTACTGACCAGTGGCTTCAGCCTGGCCACTGTACCATAAAGGCCTGATTGGTGGACTGCTGCAGAGATGGTTGTCCTTCTGAAAGGTTCTCCTATCTCCACAGAGGAACTCTGGAGCTCTTTCAGTGATCATCGGGTTTTTGGTCACCTCCCTGATCAAGGCCCTTCTCCCCTGATTGCTCAGTTTGGCCAGCTCTTGGAAGAGTCTTGGTGGTTCCAAAATTATTCAATTTAAGAATGATGGAGGCCACTGTGTTCTTGGGGACCTTCAATGCTGCAGACATTTTTTGGTGCCCTTCCCCAGATCTGTGCCTCGACACAATCTTGTCTCGGAGCTCAACGGACAATTCCTTCGATCTCACGGCTTGGTATTTGCACTGTCAACTGTGGGACCTTATATAGACAGGTGTGTGCCTTTCCAAATCATGTCCAATCAATTGAATTTACCACAGGTGGACTCTAATCAAGTTGTAGAAACATCTCAAGGATTAACAATGGAAACAGGATGCACCTGATCTCAATTTTGAGTCTCATAGCAAAAGGTCTGAATAATTATGTAAATAAGGTATCATTTAAAAAAAAAAAAACTTTTAATACATTTGCAAACATTTCTAAAAACCTGTTTTCGCTTTGTCATTATGAGGTATTGTGTGTAGATTGAATAAGGCTGTAATGTAACAAAATGTAGAAAAAGTCAAGGGGTCTGAATACTTTCGGAATGCACTTTATATCAATATTACATAGATATTTATATACATCATTCGCTGTGATACACTCAAACCTACAGAACATTAACTTCCATGTTTCTGTGTCTTGTTGAAGTGAGGACAATACAGTATATTTCAAAATAGTATACCTTCTGGCCTTAGTGGGCGGGACTTGTTCCTGTCTGTCTCGGCCAGAATCAGGAAGTGATCGCTGCGCCTCCTGAGCTGCTGTTCGAAGGCGATCCGAAATGCGTCCGCCATCAGCAACGCCTCCTCCATCCTCCTGCCATGGCCCTCCAGCTACACACACACACAAACAACTTATACTTCACTACATTCCTAAAGAAACGATTGACTTTTTAGTCCTATACATTTCCCTGACCGCAATAAATACTCGTTACATTCAGAATGCTCAGGCAGGACAGAATGATGGTCCAATTCACGCACCTATCAATATAACGCTTTGTCATCCTTACTGCCTGTGATCTGGCGGAATCCCTAAACACAAATACTGTGTCAGTAGATGATGAGTGTTGGAGTGTGCCACTGTCTGTCCGTAAAAAATAAATACAATAAATTGTGCAGTTTGCGTAATATAAGGATTTTGATGTACAGCATTGACTTTTACTTTGTACTTTTACTCAAGTATGAACATGTTGAACTTTTCCCACACCTGTACTTAAGTACATTTAAAACCAGATACTTTTACTCAAGTTAGGGATGTTAACGGTTAGTTGCTGAAAATACATTTGACCGTCATGCTTATCGGTCTATAGGTTCATTTGCATGTTAATTTGTGTGGAATTAAATTGGCGCGTGTGTATTTTCGTTGGTCGTCATGCTTTTTATTTATCACACGCCCACAGCATACAGAGCCTAGATAGACGAGAGGAATGGACCCTGCCACCTGCGAGATGGTAGCTCCTCAAAAAGCCTGGAAACTACTAGAGTGAAACCTGCTGTTCTAAACTCAGTCATTGCGCAACAAATAAGAATTCTATATTGCAATCGCGTGTTAAAGACTTTGGTGGCCACGAATAGAAAGGAGTGTTGATGAATCGATACATGAGACCAAGTTGAAACACTGGACAGGGTGGATCAGGTATAGTAAAGGCAGTTTATTTTACAGAGTAGAGGTATCTGGCATAGCGTGTAAACTGGTCATTTGCATAGGAAATAGCACTTCATTACAGGAGCTATTTTATTTCTCAATCTACACTCGTAAAGCGCGCCTCCAATTCGCCATTCGGATGCATAGGCTTTAGCCTTCCTACGGTTGACTATTATCGCGTCACCCACCACTTTACAATGGGAGCTCGAGGCAGTGTAACGGTTTCAATCCTGAACGTTTTACTTTACTTCAAATAATGACCGTGTGTTTTACATTGCTTCAAAGTAGCCTAGCCAAAATCCATCCATTAAAACGTGGAGGCGATTATTTTATAGAGACTTCCTCGTGCCATTAACCAGTATTTCTCACCTGTTCTATTGGTTTTCATATCAACTTTATTTCGTTGTCCAGAAGCCAAAGGCACAATCCTCTTCATATGAACTAACCATCATAGTAGTTGCTATTAGATTCCCCCTTCTTCAACATTTCTAAGCTTAGATTTTCATCTGTCACATTTCTGCAAGTTAACACTACAACCTTATGACCTAAACTGGAACAATTGAAAGTGTGGGTTCACAGCTCCAATCCAGATGTGTTGGTCATTACATGACTCCCTAAATCTTTCTCAGATTATTACCAATCCCAAAAGGTATGACTCCAAACACCAAGAAAAGGCTACTCTTGATGTTATCCTTACAAATAATTAGTCTGGTGTTTTCTGTAATGACCTTAGTGATCACTGTTTATCAGCCCGTGTTCGTAATGGCTGCTCAGTGAAACGACCTGTCCTGATTTGTCATAGACACCTGCCAAAAAACTTGAGAAAGCCTTCCTTCATGAACTGGCCTCTGTACAATGGTTTAGAATCAGCTTGATCCTCTTAGTGTCCAACAAGCTTGCTCGACCCTTAACCTTGTTCTGAACACCTCCAAAACAAAGGTCACGTGGTTTGGTAAGAAGAATGCCCCTCTGCCCACAGGTGTGATTACTACCTCTGAGGGTTTAGAGCTTGGGAGTATGGCTAGATCTAGCCACTGTCCTTCTCTCACAACATATCAAAGCTGCAGGCTAAAGTTCAATCTAGACTTGGTTTCCTCTATCGTAATCACTCTTTCACCCCAGCTGTCAAACTAACCCTGATTCAGATGACCATCCTACCCGTGCTAGATTACGGAGACATCATTTATAGATCGGCAGGTGAGGGTGCTCTCGAGCGGCTAGATGTTCTTTAGCATTTGGCCATCAGATTTGCCACCAATGCTCCTTATAGGACACAACACTGCACTCTATACTCCTCTGTGATCTGGTTATCTCTGTATACCCGTCACAAGACACACTGGCTGATGCTTATTTATTTTATTTTTTAATTTAACCTTTATTTAACTAGGCCAGTCAGTTAAGAACAAATTCTTATTTTCAATGACAGCCTACTGGGGAACAGTGGGTTAACTGCCTTGTTCAGGGGGCAGAACGACAGTTTTGCACCTTGTCAGCTCGGGGATTTGATCTAGCAACCTTTCGGATACTGGCCCAACGCTCTAACCACTAGGCTACATACCACCCCACTAGGCTAACCCACTAGGCTAACCACTAGGCTACCTGCCGTATTTTAGGGGTACTAGTCCAACGCTCTATCCACTAGGCTACCTGCCACCCATTTATAAAACCCTCTTAAACCTCACTCCACCCTATCTGAGATATCTACTGCAGTCCTCATCCTCCACATACAACACCCGTTCTGCCAGTCACATTCTGTTAAAGGTCCCCAAAGCACACACATCCCTGGGTCGCTCCTCTTTTCAGTTCGCTGCAGCTAGCGACTGGAACGAGCTGCAACAAACACTCAAACTGGACAGTTTTATCTCCATCTCTCCATTCAAAGACTCATCATGGACACACTTACTGACAGTTGTGGCTGCTTTGCATGATGTATTGTTGTCTCTACCTTCTTGCCCTTGGCGCTATTGTCTGTGCCCAATAATGTTTGTACCATGTTGTACTGCTACCATGTTGTTGTTGTCATGTTATGCTGCCATGCTGTGTTTTCATGTGTTGCTGCCTTGCTATGTTGTCTTAGGTCTCTCTTTATGTAGTGTTATCTCTCTTGTCGTGATGTGTGTTTTGTCCTATATACACATTTTTTATTTTTAATCCCAGCCCCCGTCCCTGCAGGAGGCCTTTTGCCTTTTGGTAGGCCATCATTGTAAATAAGAATTTGTTCTTAACTGATTTGCCCAGTTAAATGAAGGTTCTAACATATATATTTTTTTACAAATAAAATAATCATTTGGAATTGCTCTCATCAGGTGCACAGTTTAGTACGGTGTTTCCTGTGAATTGCATTATGGTAAATTATTTATTATTAGCTGCTTAATTACATGAGTTGCATGTTCACTAACAGGCTATAGCATTGGACCAAAAAAAATGGACCGAAATGTATATTCTTAAACTCAAGTAGTATTTGCCTGAGGGACTTTAACTTTTACTTGAGTCATTTTCTATTAAGGTATCTTTACTTTTACTCAAGTATGACAATTGGGTACTTTTTCCACCACTGGGCAGATAGGCAAGCATGCCAGGACACATGTTTCAGCTAATCATCAAGACCTTGATCAGTTGTATCCAGTGTTTTAGTGCTGGTTTGGAATAAAAGCCTGCACAGCCAGGACCAGGTGAACAATGTATTAGTGGTTAAGGTGGGGACTCTACCTCTTGTCTTAGTGGTTAAGGTGGGGACTCTACCTCTTGTCTTAGTGGTTAAGGTGGAGACTCTACCTCTTGTCTTAGTGGTTAAGGTGGGGACTCTACCTCTTGTCTTAGTGGTTAAGGTGGGGACTCTACCTCTTGTCTTAGTGGTTAAGGTGGGGACTCTACCTCTTGTCTTAGTGGTTAAGGTGGGGACTCTACCTCTTGTCTTAGTGGTTAAGGTGGGGACCCTACCTCTTAGTGGTTTGTCTTGTATTAGTGGTTAGTGGTTAACCTCTTGTATTAGTGGTTAAGGTGGGGACTCTACCTCTTGTCTTAGTGGTTAAGGTGGGGACTCTACCTCTTGTCTTAGTGGTTAAGGTGGGGACTCTACTCTCTTGTCTTAGTGGTTAAGGTGGGGACTCTACCTCTTAGTCTTAGGTGGGGTTACCTCTTGTCTTAGGTGGGGACTCTACCTCTTGTATTAGTGGTTAAGGTGGGGACTCTACCTCTTGTCTTAGTGGTTAAGGTGGGGACTCTTAGTGGTTACCTCTTGTCTTAGTGGTTAAGGTTGGGACCTTACCTCTTGTATTAGTGGTTAAGGTGGGGACCCTACCTCTTGTCTTAGTGGTTAAGGTGGGGACCCTACCTCTTGTCTTAGTGGTTAAGGTGGGGACTCTACCTCTTGTATTAGTGGTTAAGGTGGGGACTCTACCTCTTGTCTTAGTGGTTAAGGTGGGGACCCTACCTCTTGTCTTAGTGGTTAAGGTGGGGACTCTACCTCTTGTCTTAGTGGTTAAGGTGGGGACCCTACCTCTTGTCTGAGCTGGAGAACCTGTTTTCGGCTGGCAGCAGCACTCCTGGCACAGGGGCAGGCCTCCCTTACATTTGGACACTGGCACGCACCCAACACAGCCAGCTACAGGGAACAGACAGATAATTAGAACACAGCCAACTACAGGATACAGACAGAGAATTAGAACACAGCCAACTACAGGATACAGACAGAGAATTAGAACACAGCCAACTACAGGATACAGACAGAGAATTAGAACACAGCCAGCTACAGGATACAGACAGAGAATTAGAACACAGCCAACTACAGGGAACAGACAGAGAATTAGAACACAGCCAACTACAGGGAACAGACAGAGAATTAGAACACAGCCAACTACAGGGAACAGACAGAGAATTAGAACACAGCCAACTACAGGGAACAGACAGAGAATTAGAACACAACCAACTACAGGGAACAGACAGAGAATTAGAACACAGCCAACTACAGGGAACAGACAGAGAATTAGAACACAACCAACTACAACACAGACAGAGAATTAGAACACAGCCAACTAAATCAAATCAAATTTTATTTGTCACACCAACTACAGGTTACAGATGTTAATTAGAACACAGCCAAATGGATACAGACAGAGACAGAGAATTAGAACACAGCCAACTACAGGATACAGACAGAGACAGAGAATTAGAACACAGCCAACTACAGGATACAGACAGAGACAGAGAACACAATTATGCTGAACAGAATATATGAACACAACATGCAAAGTGTTGGTTCCATGTTTCATGAGCTGAAATAAAAGATACCAGAAATGTTCCATACTCACAAAAAGCTTAATTCTCTCAAATTTTGTGCACAAATTTGTTTACATCCCTGTTAATGAGCATTTCTCCTTTGCCAAGATAATCCATCCACCTGACAGGTGTGACATATCAAGAAGATTATTTAACAGCATGATCATTACACAGGTTCACCTTGTGCAGTTTTGACACACAGCACAACTCCACAGATTTCTCAAGTTTTGAGGTGAGCACGTAATTGGCATACTGACTGTAGCAATGTCCACCAGAGCTGTTTTCAGATAATTCAATGTTAATTTCTCTACCATAAGCCGCCTCCAACATCTTTTTAGAGAATTTGGCAGTACGTCCAAAAGGCCTCACAACCACAGACCACAGACCACGTCAGCCCAGGACCCCAGCCCAGGACCCCAGCCCAGGACCCCAGCCCAGGACCTCCTCATCCGGCTTCTTCACCTGCAGGTTCGTCTGAGACCAGCCACCCAGACAGCTGATGAAACTGTGTGTTTGCACAACCAAATGATTTCTGTACAAACTGTCAGAAACCTACTCAGGTAAGCTCATCTGCGTGCTCGTCGTCCTCACCAGGGTCTTGACCTGACTGTAGTTCAGCGTCGTAACCGACTTCAGTGGGTAAATGCTCACCTTCGATGGCCACTGGGACGCTGGAGAAGTGATGCATCCTGGTCTCAACTGTACCGGGCAGATGGCAGTCCGTTATGGCGTCGTGTGGGCGAGTGGTTTGCTGATTATCAACGTTGTGAACAGAGTGCCCCATGGTGGCGGTGGGGTTATGGTATGGGCAGGCATAAGCTACGGGCAACGAACACAATTGCATTTTATTGAAGGCAATTTGAATGCAGATAGATACCGTGACGATATCCTGAGGCCCATTGTTATGCCATTCATCCGCCGCCATCACCTCATGTTTCTGCATGATAATGCACGGCCCCATGTCACAAGGATCTGTACACAATTCCTGGAAGCTGAAAATGTCTCAGTTCCGTGGCCTGCATACTCACCAGACATGTCAACTATTGAGCATGTTTTGCATACTCTGGATCGCCGTGTACGACAGCGTGTTCCAGTTCCCACCAATATCCAGCAACTTCACACAGCCATTGAAGAGAAGTGGGACAACATTCCACAGGCCACAATCAACAGGCTGATTAACTCTATGTGAAGGAGATGTCGTGCTGTATGAGGCAAATGGTCACACCAGATACTGACTGGTTTTCTGATCCACTCCCCTTACTACTTTTCTTTTTAAGGTATCTGTGATCAACAGATGCATGTTTGTATTCCCAGTCATGTGAAATCCATAGATTAGGACCTAATGAATTTATTTCAAAATACTGATTTCCTTCTATAAACTGTAACTCAGTAAAATCTTTGAAATTATTGCATGTTGCGTTTATATTTTTGTTTAGTGTAGAAGCCAGCTAAGACACAGACATAAAATTACAACTTTCTTTGGCAATGTAAACATTTGTTACCCAATAACAACTATAACATAATACATGGTGTAATCATATAACATAATAAATTATGTAATCTCTCTCTGGAACCTCCTGCCCTCTCTCTCTCTCTCTCCTCCTGTTCCCTATGTCTCTCTCTCTCTCTGGAACCTCCTGCCCTCTCTCTCTCCTCCTGTTCCCTCTGCCTCTTTCTGGTCCTCCTGCCCTCTCAATTCAATTTCAATTGAATTCAATGGGCTTTATTGGCATGGGAAACATATGTTAACATTGCCAAAGCAAGTGAAGTAGATAAATGTACAAAAGTGATATAAACAATAAAAATGAACAGTAAACATTACACTCACATAAGTTCCAAAATAATAAAGACATTACAAATGTCATATTATGTATATATACAGTGTTGTAATGATGTGCAAATGGTTAAAGTACAATTGGGAAAATAAATAAACATAAATACGGGTTGTGTTTGTTCTTCACTGGTTGCCCTTTTCTTGTGGCAATAGGTCACAATTCTTGCTGCTGTGATGGCACAATGTGATATTTCTCCCTCTCTCCTCCTGTTCCCTCTGTCTCTCTGTGTCCTCCTACCCCCTCTCTCTCTCTCCTCCTGTTCCTCCTGTCTCTTTATCCTCCTGCCCTTTCTCTCCTTGTCCTCCTGTTCCCTCTCTCTCTTTATCCTCCTGCCTCTTTCTCTCTTGTCCTCCTGCCCTCTCTCTCCTGTCCTCCTGCCCTCTCTCTCTGGCTCCTCCTGCCCTCTCTCTCCTGTCCTCCTGCTCTCTCCTGGCTCCTCCTGCCCCTCCTCTGGTCCTCCTGCCCTCTCCCTCCTTGTCCTCCTGCCCTCTCTCTCCTTGTCCTCCTGCCCTCTCTCTCCTTGTCCTCCTGCCCTCTCTCTCTCCTCCTGTTCCCTCTCTCTCTTTATCCTCCTGCCTCTTTCTCTCCTCCTGTTCCTTCAATCTCTGTCTCTCTCTGGTTCCTCCTGCTCTCTCTCTCTCTCACCTCCAGAACAGTCCCCTGGTCCTCCTCTCTCCCTTGGGTGCATGAAGGCTTGGTCCCCTGGAAGGCTCTCTGTTCCCGGACATTCAGCATGGCTAGGAGTTCCAGACACTGCTGACTCACAGCTACACGTGCGTGCGTGCGCGCGCGCACACACACACACACACACACACACACACGCACACACACAGGCACAAAGAGAGAGAGAGAAGCACATACACTCTTTCTCAATTCCATTGCAAGACAGCGACAAGTATAATTGTTGATTGAGCAGAAGGACTAGGTACCTACCTGTGTTCTCTGTCCTCAGCTCCTGTACCTCTCTCCCCCTGTCTCCCAGGCTGTCACTCAGGGCCTTATTCTCACTGCAAACCCTGCCCACACATACACACTGACCAATCAACATCTGCAAACCCTACCTATAAGCACACACCAACCAATCAAAAATTGAGAAAAAAAACCTGCCTTGAATGAAAACCATGACCTCACCTGACATATTTCTGCTCCCAGGACTGCTCAAAGTTCTTGAAGTGCATCTGGTTATAAGTGATCTCCCACTGCAGGCCATTCACTTCCTGTGACAGAGTTCATAAATACATGTTCAACCTGTAAGTGCACTGTAATAACCTAGGAAATACTGCATATTTAGGATGTATTAAAACAAGCAGAATTATTTGAAAGTACCAGAAAGCTTCTATTGTTACCACATAATTTACTGCAGTGTTTCTCAACTCCAGTCCTCCAGTCCTCCCAACAGCCCAACTCCAGTACCCCCAACAGCCCAACTCCAGTCCTCCAGTACTCCCCCCAACAGCCCAACTCCAGTCCTCCAGTCCCCCAACAGCCCAAATCCAGTACCCCCAACAGCCCAACTCCAGTCCTCCAGTCCCCCAACAGCCCAACTCCAGTCCTCCAGTACCCCCAACAGCCCAACTCCAGTCCTCCAGTACCCCCAACAGCTCAACTCCAGTCCTCCAGTACCCCCAACAGCCCAACTCCAGTCCTCCAGTACCCCCAACAGCCCAACTCCAGTCCTCCAGTCCCCCAACAGCCCAACTCCAGTCCCCCAACAGCCCAACTCCAGTCCTCCTCCAGTCCTTCAGTACCCCCAACAGCCCAACTCCAGTCCTCCAGTACCCCCAACAGCCCAACTCCAGTACCCCTAACAGCCCAACTCCAGTCCTCCAGTACCCCCAACAGCCCAACTCCAGTCCTCCAGTACCCCCAACAGCCCAACTCCAGTCCTCCCAACAGCCCAACTCCAGTCCTCCAGTACCCCCAACAGCCCAACTCCAGTCCTCCAGTAGTCCTCCCCCAACAGCCCAACTCCAGTCCTCCAGTACCCCCAACAGCCCAACTCCAGTCCTCCAGTACCCCCAACAGCCCAACTCCAGTCCTCCTCCAGTCCTCCCCCCAACAGCCCAACTCCAGTCCTCCAGTACCCCCAACAGCCCAACTCCAGTCCTCCAGTCCCCCCAACAGCCCAACTCCAGTCCTCCAGTACCCCCAACAGCCCAACTCCAGTCCTCCAGTCCCCCAACAGCCCAACTCCAGTCCTCCAGTACCCCCAACAGCCCAACTCCAGTCCTCCAGTCCTCCCCCCCCCAACTCCAGCCCAACTCCAGTCCTCCAGTCCCCCCCCCAACAGCCCAACTCCAGTACCCCAACAGCCCAACTCCAGTCCTCCAGTACCCCCAACAGCCCAACTCCAGTCCTCCAGTACCCCCAACAGCCCAACTCCAGTCCTCCAGTACCCCCCAACTCCAGTCCTCCAGTACCCCCAACAGCCCAACTCCAGTCCTCCAGTACCCCCAACAGCCCAACTCCAGTCCTCCAGTACCCCCAACAGCCCAACTCCAGTCCTCCAGTACTCCCAACAGCCCAACTCCAGTCCTCCAGTAGTCCTCCCCCCAACAGCCCAACTCCAGTCCTCCAGTACCCCCAACAGCCCAACTCCAGTCCTCCAGTCCCCCCAGCCCAACTCCAGTCCCTCCAGCCCAACTCCAGTCCTCCAGTACCCCCAACAGCCCAACTCCAGTCCTCCAGTACCCCCAACAGCCCAACTCCAGTCCTCCAGTACTCCCAGCAGCCCAACTCCAGTCCTCCAGTAGCCCAACTCCAGTCCCCCAACAGCCCAACTCCAGTCCTCCAGTCCCCCAACAGCCCAACTCCAGTCCCCCAACAGCCCAACTCCAGTCCTCCAGTACCCAAAACAGCCCAACTCCAGTCCTCCAGTACCCCCAGCCCAACTCCAGTCCTCCAGTACCCCCAACAGCCCAACTCCAGTCCTCCAGTACCCCCCCAACAGCCCAACTCCAGTCCTCCAGTACCCCCAACAGCCCAACAGCCCAGTCCTCCAGTCCCCCCAACAGCCCACTCCAGTCCTCCAGTACCCCCAACAGCCCAACTCCAGTCCTCCAGTACCCCCAACAGCCCAACCCCAGTCATGCACACCTGATTCAACTCACCTAGGTCTTGATGATTAGTTGACATGATGAATCAGGCGTTCTTGTCCGGGTTACAATAAAAATGTGTACTGTTGGGAGTACTGGAGGACTGGAGTTGGGCTGTTGGGGGTACTGGAGGACTGAGAACTGGAGTTGGGCTGTTGGGGGTACTGGAGGACTGGAGGACTGGAGTTGGGCTATTGGGGGTACTGGAGGACTGGAGTTGGGCTATTGGGGGTACTGGAGGACTGGAGTTGGGCTGTTGGGGGTACTGGAGGACTGGAGTTGGGCTGTTGGGGGTACTGGAGGACTGGAGTTGGGCTGTTGGGCTATTGGGGGTACTGGAGGACTGTAGTTGGGCTGTTGGGGTACTGGAGGACTGGAGTTGGGCTGTTGGGGGTACTGGAGGACTGTAGTTGGGCTGTTGGGGGTACTGGAGGACTGGAGTTGGGCTGTTGGGGGTACTGGAGGACTGGAGTTGGGCTGTTGGGGGTACTGGAGGACTGGAGTTGGGCTGTTGGGGGGACTGGAGGACTGGAGTTGGGCTGTTGGGGGACTGGAGGACTGGGGGACTGGAGGACTGGAGACTGGGGGACTGGAGGACTGGAGTTGGGGGACTGGAGGACTGGAGTTGGGCTGGGGGACTGGAGGACTGGAGTACTGAGGACTGTTGGGGTTTGGGGGTACTGGAGGACTGGAGTTGGGCTGTTGGGAGTACTGGAGGACTGGAGTTGGGCTGTTTGGGGTACTGGAGGACTGGAGTTGGGCTGTTTGGGGTACTGGAGGACTGGAGTTGGGCTGTTGGGAGTACTGGAGGACTGGAGTTGGGCTGTTTGGGGGGACTGGAGGACTGGTTGAGAAACACTGCACTAGTAAATACCAGGTAAATTCTAGTGAAAGCCACATAAGTCAGAGTCTGAAATTCATTAGCAAGATGACTGATTCTTATAGTATGTGAAAGTAAACAAACCAATCCTTTATTTGACCTACCTTCCTGTGGCCTTTTAACATAACAGGCCAGAAACAAACAACATTCACCTTTTCCAGAGCCTTGGTCCTCTCCTCACTCTTCTGGAGTAGAATCTTAGTGTGAGAGGTTGCCCTGTCTAGAATACTCTGGAAGAAAAAGAGGGGAAGTGTATTTTAAACAAATGAAAAGGGAGTATTGAGAGTGTATGTGTCTGTATTTACCTGACCCTGTAGGATCTTCAGTGCTTCGTGTTTTCCCTCCAGGTGACGACTGGTGACCTCCAACTCACAGCGCAGTAGCTCTGCCTCCTGTTAGAAGAGGTCACCAACATTCACCAACGATGGCAAAGAAAGTACTACGAACAACCCTCTCTAAATGTGGTGTGTGTGTGTGTCTTTTAATGTCTATGATTTTAATATTGATCGGGGGGTTCTGCTGCACAACACATTTCCTCATTAAGGATAATAACCAGCTGCACCATGGCAAACCACATATCAAATGTCATCCTTCTTCCTGTCCTCACCTCGGTCACTTCCTGTAGCCTCTCTCGCAGCTCCTCAGTGGACAGATCGCTCAGGGATTCTAGAGCAGAGGGAAACACTTCATGTGCTATACGAATCACAGTCTGAGATAAAACTGAGTCAGGAGAGTGTGTGTGTGTGTTGTGTGTGTGTGTGTGTGTGTGTGTGTGTGTGTGTGTGTGTGTATTAGACACTAATAGACTGTCTAACTGGCACTCAGTGAGGGAAGGTGACAGATGGTAGTCCTGGTCTTCTGTCGTCACCTCTCTCTCCCACCAAAATCAAACAGAGATGGTAAACAGACAGAGCAGAGAGAGAGACAGTTCATCACAGGAACAGGCACAACAGGTTCTGTCCCAAATAGTACCCTATCCCCTATATAAAGCCCAATGGGCCCTGGTCTATAGTAGTGCACTACATCCAATGGGCCCTGGCCTATAGTAGTGCACTACATCCAATGGGCCCTGGCCTATAGTAGTGCACTACATCCAATGGGCCCTGGCCTATAGTAGTGCACTACACCCAATGGGCCCTGGCCTATAGTAGTGCACTACATCCAATGGGCCCTGGCCTATAGTAGTGCACTACACCCAATGGGCCCTGGCCTGTAGTAGTGTACTACACCCAATGGGCCCTGGCCTATAGTAGTGCACTACACCCAATGGGCCCTGGTCTATAGTAGTGTACTACACCCAATGGGTCCTGGTCTATAGTAGTGCACTACACCCAATTGACTACAGCATGGTCATTATACATTACAGAGGTACTGTTGACTACAGCATGGTCATTATTCATTACAGAGTTACTGTTGACTACAGCATGGTCATTATTCATTACAGAGTTACTGTTGACTACAGCATGGTCATTATACATTACAGAGTTACTGTTGACTACAGCATGGTCATTATTCATTACAGAGTTACTGTTGACTACAGCATGGTCATTATTCATTACAGAGTTACTGTTGACTACAGCATGGTCATTATTCATTACAGAGTTACTGTTGACTACAGCATGGTCATTATTCATTACAGAGTTACTGTTGACTACAGACAGCATGGTCATTATTCATTACAGAGTTACTGTTGACTACAGCATGGTCATTATTCATTACAGAGTTACTGTTGACTACAGCATGGTCATTATACATTACAGAGTTACTGTTGACTACAGCATGGTCATTATTCATTACAGAGTTACTGTTGACTACAGCATGGTCATTATACATTACAGAGTTACTGTTGACTACAGCATGGTCATTATTCATTACAGAGTTACTGTTGACTACAGCATGGTCATAATTCATTACAGAGTTACTGTTGACTACAGCATGGTCATAATTCATTACAGAGTTACTGTTGACTACAGCATGGTCATTATTCATTACAGAGTTACTGTTGACTACAGCATGGTCATAATTCATTACAGAGTTACTGTTGACTACAGCATGGTCATTATCCATTACAGAGTTACTGTTGACTACAGACAGCATGGTCATTATTCATTACAGAGTTACTGTTGACTACAGACAGCATGGTCATTATTCATTACAGAGTTACTGTTGACTACAGCATGGTCATTATTCATTACAGAGTTACTGTTGACTACAGCATGGTCATTATTCATTACAGAGTTACTGTTGACTACAGCATGGTCATTATTCATTACAGAGTTACTGTTGACTACAGCATGGTCATTATTCATTACAGAGTTACTGTTGACTACAGCATGGTCATTATTCATTACAGAGTTACTGTTGACTACAGCATGGTCATTATCCATTACAGAGTTACTGTTGACTACAGCATGGTCATTATTCATTACAGAGTTACTGTTGACTACAGCATGGTCATTATTCATTACAGAGTTACTGTTGACTACAGCATGGTCATTATTCATTACAGAGTTACTGTTGACTACAGCATGGTCATAATTCATTACAGAGTTACTGTTGACTACAGCATGGTCATTATTCATTACAGAGTTACTGTTGACTACAGCATGGTCATTATTCATTACAGAGTTACTGTTGACTATAGCATGGTCATTATTCATTACAGAGTTACTGTTGACTACAGCATGGTCATTATTCATTACAGAGTTACTGTTGACTACAGACAGCATGGTCATTATACATTACAGAGTTACTGTTGACTACAGCATGGTCATTATTCATTACAGAGTTACTGTTGACTACAGCATGGTCATTATTCATTACAGAGTTACTGTTGACTACAGACAGCATGGTCATTATTCATTACAGAGTTACTGTTGACTACAGCATGGTCATTATTCATTACAGAGTTACTGTTGACTACAGCATGGTCATTATTCATTACAGAGTTACTGTTGACTACAGACAGCATGGTCATTATTCATTACAGAGTTACTGTTGACTACAGCATGGTCATTATACATTACAGAGTTACTGTTGACTACAGCATGGTCATTATTCATTACAGAGTTACTGTTGACTACAGACAGCATGGTCATTATTCATTACAGAGTTACTGTTGACTACAGCATGGTCATTATACATTACAGAGTTACTGTTGACTACAGACAGCATGGTCATTATTCATTACAGAGTTACTGTTGACTACAGCATGGTCATTATACATTACAGAGTTACTGTTGACTACAGACAGCATGGTCATTATACATTACAGAGTTACTGTTGACTACAGCATGGTCATTATTCATTACAGAGTTACTGTTGACTACAGCATGGTCATTATTCATTACAGAGTTACTGTTGACTACAGACAGCATGGTCATTATTCATTACAGAGTTACTGTTGACTACAGCATGGTCATTATTCATTACAGAGGTACTGTTGACTACAGCATGGTCATTATTCATTACAGAGTTACTGTTGACTACAGCATGGTCATTATACATTACAGAGGTACTGTTGACTACAGCATGGTCATTATTCATTACAGAGTTACTGTTGACTACAGCATGGTCATTATTCATTACAGAGTTACTGTTGACTACAGACAGCATGGTCATTATTCATTACAGAGTTACTGTTGACTACAGCATGGTCATTATTCATTACAGAGGTACTGTTGACTACAGCATGGTCATTATTCATTACAGAGTTACTGTTGACTACAGCATGGTCATTATACATTACAGAGGTACTGTTGACTACAGCATGGTCATTATTCATTACAGAGTTACTGTTGACTACAGCATGGTCATTATTCATTACAGAGTTACTGTTGACTACAGACAGCATGGTCATTATTCATTACAGAGTTACTGTTGACTACAGCATGGTCATTATTCATTACAGAGTTACTGTTGACTACAGCATGGTCATTATCCATTACAGAGTTACTGTTGACTACAGCATGGTCATTATTCATTACAGAGTTACTGTTGACTACAGCATGGTCATTATCCATTACAGAGTTACTGTTGACTACAGACAGCATGGTCATTATTCATTACAGAGTTACTGTTGACTACAGCATGGTCATTATTCATTACAGAGTTACTGTTGACTACAGACAGCATGGTCATTATTCATTACAGAGTTACTGTTGACTACAGCATGGTCATTATTCATTACAGAGTTACTGTTGACTACAGCATGGTCATTATTCATTACAGAGTTACTGTTGACTACAGACAGCATGGTCATTATTCATTACAGAGTTACTGTTGACTACAGCATGGTCATTATTCATTACAGAGTTACTGTTGACTACAGCATGGTCATTATTCATTACAGAGTTACTGTTGACTACAGCATGGTCATTATCCATTACAGAGGTACTGTTGACTACAGCATGGTCATTATTCATTACAGAGTTACTGTTGACTACAGCATGGTCATTATTCATTACAGAGTTACTGTTGACTACAGCATGGTCATTATTCATTACAGAGTTACTGTTGACTACAGCATGGTCATTATTCATTACAGAGTTACTGTTGACTACAGCATGGTCATTATTCATTACAGAGTTACTGTTGACTACAGCATGGTCATTATTCATTACAGAGTTACTGTTGACTACAGCATGGTCATTATCCATTACAGAGGTACTGTTGACTACAGCATGGTCATTATTCATTACAGAGGTACTGTTGACTACAGCATGGTCATTATTCATTACAGAGTTACTGTTGACTACAGCATGGTCATTATTCATTACAGAGTTACTGTTGACTACAGACAGCATGGTCATTATTCATTACAGAGTTACTGTTGACTACAGCATGGTCATTATTCATTACAGAGTTACTGTTGACTACAGACAGCATGGTCATTATTCATTACAGAGTTACTGTTGACTACAGACAGCATGGTCATTATTCATTACAGAGTTACTGTTGACTACAGCATGGTCATTATTCATTACAGAGTTACTGTTGACTACAGACAGCATGGTCATTATTCATTACAGAGTTACTGTTGACTACAGACAGCATGGTCATTATTCATTACAGAGTTACTGTTGACTACAGACAGCATGGTCATTATTCATTACAGAGTTACTGTTGACTACAGCATGGTCATTATTCATTACAGAGTTACTGTTGACTACAGCATGGTCATTATTCATTACAGAGTTACTGTTGACTACAGCATGGTCATTATTCATTACAGAGTTACTGTTGACTACAGCATGGTCGTTAGAATGGTCATGTGACTTCAGAGGTTAAACCTATTGGAGAAAGATTCTACATCCTTCTCCTAATGTGAGTCTTTGCACATTTCCAGTCATGGATTTAAAAAGTGTAATCATTGGCCAGAGGCAATTTCCACCATTGCTATATCCCACGATAACAAGTGCGGAAGTGCACCGTTTGGGAGAAAGGGTAGAGAATCGGTGCACAGCCAGTTACGAATCTAGAATGTTCCTCCACCGTGACTATGAGGAACTATGGTAGCGCAGGCCTCAAAACTGCAGAAGGAGAAACGTGTTTTGAACAATACAATAAGTTTTGGAACAACAGTTTTCTTCAGACATGCCTTTGACAGTTGTGCATGACTACACAACAAGAGTGTATAGATGTAAATCACTTGTGTAAGAAGCCTGTTTAGCCAGACACCATGCGGTAGGTGATGTAAACACCTATACCTGTAGAGTTCCAACTACAGTGGGGCTAGTCCCACCATAACAATTCATATCACTGTGGGTACCCACAATAATTCATATATAATTCAAACCGTGCTTACCTGTCCCCCTGACCCTCCATTGCAGTGACGCCTGCTCCACCTCCAGCTCCTGTCTGAACACTGTGTACAGCCCACTGCAGGACGTCCAGATGAAGGCTGCCTCCCCTCCCTCGCTGCCCCTTTTCAGGAGCCCCGTCCTGGGCAGCAGCTCCTCAGCATGCCCCCTGCTACCTCTCCGGCTCTGGAGCTTCTTTCTGGTAGTAGGAGGAAGGAAGGAAGGAAGGAAGGCGCAATTAAGCCGAAACGTATGGCAATGTGTGGTCTACTGAGACATGTGGCTTGAATAAGAAAAATAGAATTAAAACAATGGTTCAACTGAAACTTATATTCACGTGGGTGCAGGTCTTCAGTTAATATATGTCATTTAGCAAACTATTTTATCTAAAGTGGCATTTTACGTTCATTTGTTGATTACATTTGTTAATTTTTGATATGATCAACTGTTGGCTGGATCCCACATACCCATTAAATGTATTCACACAAGAGGATAAGAGATCTCTCCTTTCACCTGATAGTGGAGTCTGGTCTGTTGCCCATCCCGTCCCCCAGGTCCCCCTCTGCCATGTCATCTTCACTGGGGCTGGGGCCGCCCTCGGACTGGGAAACCTCGGGCCCTGCGGCTGGTTCTCTGTTGCCGCCCTGCATCCTGATGACATCACACAGACACACACGTTAGAGTGACAGACAGAAACACATGTTAGAGTGACAGACAGACAGACAGACAGACAGACAGACAGACAGACAGACAGACAGACAGACAGACAGACAGACACACACGTTAGAGTGACAGACAGACAGACAGACAGACACGTTAGAGTGACAGACAGAAACACATGTTAGAGTGACAGACAGACAGACAGACAGACAGACAGACAGACAGACAGACAGACAGACACACAGACACACACGTTAGAGTGACAGACAGACAGACACACACGTTAGAGTGACAGACAGACAGACAGACAGACAGACACGTTAGAGTGACAGACAGACAGACAGACAGACACGTTAGAGTGACAGACAGACAGACCGACCAAGCTGTCCGTCACCAGGACCTGTGACCTTTGCAGATCTAGGTACAGTGCAGCCAGTCCGGGTCTCCACAGCAACCCACACTGTAATGTGTGTGGGTACTCTGTGAAATGTCATGAGCACTGTAGGCTTCAATGTAAATAAGAATTTGTTCCTAACTGACTTGCCTAGTTAAATAAAGGTTAAACAAAAAACTCTTTTTTTTTAAAGACAAGCAGATGCCAGTTAAATGATATTTGTGTTGAATACATTCTAAAAACTATGACTATGACCCTCCCACACCAAACTTGTGATCCAGGCAGGTAACGTTTTCCCCTCATGGAGGTGACACAGCAACAAATACAATAGGCTAGTAGTATCTAACTCTTCACATTGTCTAAGGCTACTCTAACCTTTCTTCGAAATAGTGTTTTAGAGTAGACCTACGGGAACTTCGAAATAGCAGTTATTCCGCTGACGTTGAACACACCTGTTTTCCATCGGAACAGGTGAGGCAGCCTACCTGAAAGTTGGAGGAAACTAGAAGCGGTCTGTTCCCGTTCACAAATCGGACAAAATTATCGCAAGAACTTGAAATAGGCCTACCTCCTTACACCCCGAAGACTCTAATCAAGGTGATACGGGTTTGTTCGTATCGATTTCAACCGACACAACTGTCCGACCAACGTGGCACCACCATCAGCGTGAACGTGCACCTCAACGATAAAAACGGTGCAGTTGTACTTTACAACGCGCGCAGCGCTCTACACCAGGTTGCCAGGAAGTCAAAATGTTGAGATACTAAATCGAAATTTCTAGAAATTATTTCAACATTTCGATATAGTAGATACCTATAGAATATGATTCTTAATTTGCAGCAGCGGTGCGTAGGTAAAATCACTGGAGTCCCCCCCAACAAAAAAAGCCATATTACAACCTGTGTTGTGATTATTGCGTTATTTGCTCTATAACCTGTTCGTTCATATGCCTTGCGACAGTGATATCCAGGCTTAAAGGCAGAGACAATAAGAAGACTCAGTGGCAAAATACATTTAACCACACATTTGTTTTATCACAAAACCGAATAGCAACATCTGCCCAGTGAAGGCCACGAAGCATATTGCATGTACAGTAACAGTTACATGCAAGTTAATGTTTCCGACACTAAACAACTATAGAACCACAGAGAGTTACAGCAAGTCGCAAAGAAAACAGGAGCTGCCTCCACTATTCCAGCACCATTTCAACATCATCAAATCACCACTGCTTAGTCTAATACAGTGACAGCTAAAAGATACCAAAAACAGTTTAGTCCAATCAACATAAGCTAAATATGACCGGCTGTCCATGGTTCTGATTTCTCTGTGCGTGTGCGCGTGTATGTGCGTGCGTACCTGCGTGTGCGTTGTATTGACGAAACGGTCTATCACTCTGTCCTACAGTGCACGCTTTTTGTTGTGCCAAGCTACCTGGCTAAAATTCTTGCTCGCTAGCCTAACTTTCATTCATTGACAAGGTTACTGTAGCTAGTTAACATTTGCCTACTACATGTAGCTACATATTTAACGTCCATCCTCTCAGGCCAGGGGCACAACGATGTATGTATGAATTAATGAATGGTTGGATCAGAATCACTGTTATATTCATTGGCCAGTACAGAGAATTAAGTAAAACCACCAGCGGTGGGGAAAGTACCCAAATGTCATACTTGAGTAAAAGTAAAAAAATATTTGGTTTTAAATATACTTAAGTATCAAAAGTAAATGTAATTGCTTAAATATACTTAAGTATATCAAAAGTAAAAGTATAAATCGTTTCAAATTCCTTATATTAAGCAAATATTTTTAATTTACAGATAGCCAGAGGCACACTCCAACACTCAGACATAATTTAGTCCATCAGATCAGAGGCAGTAAGGATCCCCAGGAAAGTTACCTTGATTAGTGTGTGAATTGGACCATTTTCCTGTTCTGCTAATCATTAAAAACGTAACGAGTACTTTTGCGTGTCCATGAAAATGTCTGGAGTAAAATGTGCGTACGTTTATTTAGGAATGTAGGTTTAAGTACAATTAGTCAAAAATATGAATAGTAATGTATAGATACCACAAAGAAACAACGTAAATAGTACTTTAAAGTATTTTTACATAACTACTTTACACCACTGAAAACCACAAATCGAAATCCATGGCTAGTTTAGCCACAGGAAGACAAAAACACAACACGATGCAAGAATTCAAGTTTTTCTGTCAATGAGGTATTGCTCTCAATGGGATTTGATAGTAGAAAACCCAAATCCAAGCTGGCTTCCATTGACACATTTTTTTTTTTGGTTCGCCAGGACCATTCACAGTCGAGCTCACTCAGTTTAGATCAACGATGATTTACACATTTTTAATTGTTTTCTTTTGTTGAGAGGCCAGATGCTCATTGGCTTCCCTTGCATTCAATGCTACTGGCTGCAACAATGTCATACTCGTTTGGACCAGACAGCATCAGATAGATGACCTACACATACGGAGACAGAGGGGTGCTGTTTCGCTCGCTGGGATGCTTTGTCCTGTTAGATAAATTCAGCCTCTTGCGAATTGAAGGAAACTTATGAAACACAGAGAGATGAAAGATACATTATTTTCCTTTTTTCTTGGTCCATTTCTTTGGAAGCTTCGCTTGACATCCATGAATACACCCCACTGTTAATGTGCAACATTGGGCTAACATAATCAGGTAAAACTCCGGACTCAAGTTAAGTTGTAGGGTATGACATAGTAATAAATCAGCTGTAAAACGGTTTTATATGGTGTTATGACATTTTAGCATTGGGCACCAATTTGGGTTTAGAAAAGTGGGGGAACATAACGGAGGGGGTCTGGGGGACCTCAGACATCATTTTATGGGGCATCTAAAGCTCATTTCCTGATTTTTTTACACAATCCGATATGACATCTCTAGTTAGAACAAAAATCTAAGCAAAAATGGCGACAGTCATCAAGCTAGGTAAGAGATTATTATTGAAAATATTTAAGTGATTAATGATAACTGGATCAAAGGTAATTCAATAATAAATATTGTCTTGCACCTTTAACCAATAGCCTGACCAATGAACAACTCTTAATAAAATGCAAAGACTTGATTGTCTTTATTAAGATCCTCTATTATCAAATTCCAGCCAGATCAACCAGCCAGCCAGATCAACCAGCCAGCCAGATCAACCAACCATCCAGCCGGATCAACCAGCCAGCCAGATCAACCATCCAGCCAGATCGACAAGCCAGCCAGATCGACCATCCAGCCAGATCAACCAGCCAACCAGATCAACCATCCAGCCAGATCAACAAGCCAGCCAGATCAACCAGTCAACCAGATCAACCAGCCAGACAGATCAACAAGCCAGCCAGATCAACCAGCCAGCCAGATCAACCAGCAAGCCAGATCAACCAGCAAGCCAGATCAACCATCCAGCCAGATCAACCAGCCAGCCAGATCAACCAGCCAACCAGATCAACCAGCCAACCGGATCAACCAGCCAGACAGATCAACCATCCAGCCAGATCAACCAGCCAGCCAGATCAACCAGCAAGCCAGATCAACCATCCAGCCAGATCAACCAGCAAGCCAGATCAACCATCCAGCCAGATCAACAAGCCAGCCAGATCGACCAGCCAGCCAGATCAACCAGCCAGCCAGATCCACCATCAAGCCAGATCAACCAGCCAGCCAGATCAACCAGCCAACCTGAGCCGCCTGCATGCCGACCCCCACCAGCCTAGTCAATAACTCAACTCTATCCCGACTGTCACGACTTTCACCGAAGTCGTTTCACCTCCTTGTTCGGGCGGTGTTCGGCAGTCGGCGTCACCGGTCTTCTAGCCATCGTCGATCCACTTTATTTTCCATTTGTTTTGTCTTGTTTTCCTACACACCTGGTTTCCATTTCCCTCATTAAGTGCTCATTAACCCTATGTTCCCACCATGTCCTTGTGTGGAATGGTTTGTTTGTAAGTGCTTGTGCACTATGTTACTGGTGGGCGTCGGGTTTTGTACCCATGTAGGTTATTTTTTTATTGCCGTTGGTTTTGAAAGTATTGATTACTCATTTGTCTCTGCCAGCAAATCGTGACCCCCCCCCCAAGTGAGTTGCGCCCCTTGCATTTCAGGATGGGTAACTGAATAGTCCGAAAAATGTATCATGCGGTCAACACCGTGCCATTAGGCAGAACCTGTTTTGATTTAAACGAAATACAGGAAGGCCATATACACTGTAGTTTGTTAACACCATCTGCTCTCATTTTCTCACAAAACAGTCATTCAAAAAGTATCTAAATGCCTATTTCCATGAATCTCATTGAGATCAAACAATTGGTATGCATTCTGTCGTTCTGCCCCTGAGAACAAGACAGTTAACCCACTGTTCCTAGGCCGTCAGTGTAAATACGAATTTGTTCTTAACCGACTTGCCTAGTTAAATAAAGTAAAAGAAGACCTCTCACCATAAAACATTTATTAATATTTGTTTAAAATTACTGTTATTCACTGCTTAGCTTGCTGTAGTTCTATAGGTATCTTAAACTGGTTATGACATATTGGGGTTCTCTGATATGATGCCCATAAATGGAAGAGACTTGGATTACATTATTTTTGTACTCAGAGGAAACATTACATTTTAACAAAATACTTTATTTCACTTTCTGTTTTACACTTCCGTTGAGTTAAGATGGAGGCCACAATTTTTTTGTAATCTTTTCTTCAAGATTCAGTGGAAGCTAGAGAGAGGTGAATGTTAACCTTTCACTGCCAATTGAAAAGCCAGGCATGTATATTAAGCCTACCTACCACTGTACACATCTCCAAGTTCTCAACAGTTCTAAAGCCAAACAAAATATATTCCAAGATAAGTGCTCTAAAACACACAAATAAATAAACACTAACAAACACACAAAGTCTGCAATAAAGCCACAACATCTGTCATGTGTGTTTTGTTAATACATGTTTCAAATAAATCAGTGTGTCAGGTCCAATTCCATTTCAATATAAGTCACTTGTTCAGATATGGAATCAGACAGGAATTGGGATGGAATTTGACCCCCCCGAACTCACTGAGGAAAAACACTAATGAATAATACCAGAAATTCATTGATATGAAAACTACGGTCATTGCCATAAGATACAATAACAGATACAGTGACAGTCAGACATAAAATAACAACGAACGCAAACTTCTTCTGTTCTGTCCTGTAAGTAATCACAGTTTTTAAGTAAGGCAGGAGGGCGGGACAATGTTAGAAGTCCTCTTATTGGAACGTCGGCTCTGTCAATCAAAGTCGGGAGGTGACTGTATCAGAAGTCTCTGTACAGTGATTGGAGTGTCAGCTCTGTCAATCAGAAATCACTGTCGTATTCCTCTATGACTACATCCTCCTCCTCCAGAAGGGCTGAGGTGGTAGTGGGCTGAGGCTGGGAGGCAGGGAGGTCTCCACCTGGTCCCCCGGCCCCTGGGCCCTGGCTGCCTGGTAGAAGAGGCTCCAGGGAGGGATCCCCCTGGTCTCCTGTCTCCCCAGAGAGGGTGCCCGAGGTTTGGTCGACGGATGAAGACACGAGCCCCCCCTCCTCCTCTTCCTCACTGTCCAACTCCAGCAGCCCTGGGTCTTTGTCTGTCAGAGCCTCCAGTTTCAACCTGAACAGATGTAGAGAGAGGAATACACATTTTTTTTTAAAGAGGTCAGTGTCATAGAAAATATGGAAGACAACATCCTACTCTGGCGCAAATATAGTAAAAGATTGCTTATAGGTGATGTACCTGCCAGGAAACTTTCTGCGGGAAAGACAACCCACATCCTGAATGAAGGCTATCTGAGCTGTATGGGAGAGACCAAGAAGGAGGGGGGCAGAAAGAGAGGGACAGAGACATGGAAGGAGAGAGGGAGTCAGACGTCTTAGTACTGGGCTGTAACAAAAACCTGCACACACACACACACACAACACACAATAGCTCTCCAGAACCGTAGGTGGAGAACCCCTCTACTGTTCTAACACAATACTCCAATTAGTTTAGCAAGCTAGACTAGCATAACATGCTACAGGTGGGTTATCTTAGTAGCATGCAAGCTAATCAAACCTGCCTGGTGGCTCGTTTCCTTAAAAGCAACCTTGATTCACGCCTTCAAATGGAAACTGAATTAAAAACATTGATATTCAGCAAGAACTATTGTACATGTTACTGACATAGACAGTAGGGGTGTGCCAACCTGGCCGTACTTGTAAATTGACAGTTGAAAGTTGGATGATACTCGTGATCGGAAAGTGTTTAAATATGCCTAAATCGATACCCGTCTGCAAGTTTATAGACCAAATAGCCTGCAGATTATGAGCAGCGTGGAGGGGTGCATGTCTGTGTTTTCAATTTGCAGCGGCAGTTTGCAGTTACTAAATCATAATGCTCATTGGCAGTTCATATTTTGTCCCTAATTATCGCCCCTACTAGGCTATCAAACGTCCTCACCATTTGATTTATCATAGTACCAGGCTAACACCAGGCAGCGGATATAAATGATCAGACCTTAAACATGCGAGGAGAAGTGATCGGGTGAAATTATGAAGCAAAGCGAGTTGACCATGCCTAAAATTAACACCAGCCACCTGGCAAATGTGGGTTGATTTAGGCATTGTCACATTGGTTGGCGGGTGGTCGGGGCTCCACGGTGTGAGCATTTCACTAGCATTTGTGAATTGAAATAGTCAAGTATGATCACGTTCATAATAAAATAAATGCTGCAGTAGCAGTTTTGTTTCATAGCTGGAAAATGTTTATTGCCCAAAGAACTACGAATCCTGTATCCTATCCGACCTCCCGCTGCAACGCTGCCTGGCAGGGGGCTGTGCGCACGTGAACAGCGGAATGAAATATACATTTTCAGAAGCGCTGCTTACAGGCATAAAAATTGGTCTAATTTACTTGAAACGAAAGTCTACTGAAGTGAGACGTTGTCCTTGTGTTTCTTGGCTATTTACCTTGTGTTGTTCACAAGCTATGTTGTTTTTCACTGTTTTGAGTTTTAACTGCTAGGGAAGAGAAGACAACGCCGCTACTTGTCAGACTTTATCTCACAGGCACGAACACGTCTGAGTCGCGTTACCAAGGTAACAGTCAACCCTTTAAAGGGCAGGGGAACATTTTTGTCCCATCTGTGATATTTCGGTTGAGACTAAAGTCACCAAAAAATGTAATGAAACAATAGACCACATTGCTTCTTACTCTTTTGAACGAAAAATATTAAAATATAAATCAGAAATGTTCCATACACACAAAAAGCTTATTTCTCTCAGATTTTGTGCACAAATTTGTTTACATCCCTGTTTAGTGAGCATTTCTCCTTTGCTGCTGGACCAAAAGGTTCATTTTAGGCCCTGGAGTGGACCGAGAAATAAAGCGTCGCTCTAACCAATCAGAGCAGCAGGATCAACATACAGCCCCGCCCTTCTCTTTAGACAGGCAAACGAGCCATTCACAACATGTACCACCTCACACTTGATTTAACTGGCACCTGAAAATATATATTTTTTATCACAGATGATTACAACAACAACAAAAAAATACTCAGATTATAATCGTGTCAGGAAAATTGCCCATATCTAATTCAATAGTGGTTTTGTTGGACTACTCAACACACCCCTAGTCGTCAGACACTAGTAGCAATAGCAACACAGGTTCAAGAGCAACATGGCTTTCAGATGCAAATCAACCACCTGCACTCTGCATTACTCATAAGTATAGTCAAAACAACGGACCCTGTCCTTCATTTGAATGTGATCTGCATGTGTTTAACCTTGTAAGGAGGAGGACAGAGCTCTTTTGTCGGGCGGTGTGGACAGGCAAGAATAACAAGGACATTCTGTTCAGAACTTCCAGGCGCCCTGAGACTCCAGACCCTGTCTCAGGGACAGAGATCCTGTCCATCTCCACTCAGTTAGGTAAAGCTGCTTTAAAATTGAGCTTTGTTGTACCTTACTTTTGTAATAATCTCCAAGGCTCTCTAAAATTTTATAAATTGTGTGCATCTAGGGCATGGGTTGGAAACGGGTGGCCCACAGGTCCAAAACAGCCCCGCAAGTGATATTTTATGCCCCTAAAAGTGTGTCGCCGGGAATGAGTTTAATTTAGGAAATCCGTTCCCAAGTTTTCCCACAAATCATTATTATTATTTTTTTTAATATGTTATCAAGGTATGAAATTAATGTTATTTTCAAATACAAATCTCTTTTGGGGTTTAGTTGGTCAATTTGAGTTGTACAAATGATTTGAATTATCTTGCAGCCTCTGACCATCCGCGCCGACAGAAAAAGGACAGGCCGTGGCTGAATCTAGTTGCCTACCCGCTGTAGGGAAATTCAGATGGCTGACTGAGGACCTTTTTAACTGAAGAATGGGTTTGTTTTCTATCATTGTGTTTTGACCTATGTGTACTGATGTGAATATTGATGTGTTTAGATGTGAATATAGATGTGTACTGATGTGAATATTGATGTGTTTAGATGTGTACTGATGTGAATATTGATGTGTTTAGATGTGAATATAGATGTGTTTAGATGTGAATATAGATGTGTACTGACGTGAATATTGATGTGTACTGACGTGAATATTGATGTGTTTAGATGTGAATATACACTGCTCAAAAAAATAAAATGGAACACTAGAATAACACATCCTAGATCTGAATGAAATATTCTTATTAAATACTTTTTTCTTACATAGTTGAATGTGCTGACAACAAAATCACACAAAAATTATCAATGCAAATCAAATTTATCAACCCATGGATTTCTGGATTTGGAGTCACACAAAATTAAAGTGGAAAACCACACTACAGGCTGATCCAACTTTGATGTAATGTCCTTAAAACAAGTCAAAATGAGGCTCAGTAGTGTGTGTGGCCTCCACGTGCCTGTATGACCTCCCTACAACGCCTGGGCATGCTCCTGATGAGGTGGGGGATGGTCTCCTGAGGGATCTCCTCCCAGACCTGGACTAAAGCATCTGCCAACTCCTGGACAGTCTGTGGTGCAATGTGGCGTTGGTGGATGGAGCGAGACATGATGTCCCAGATGTGCTCAATTGGATTCAGGTCTGGGGAACGGGCGGGTCAGTCCATAGCATCAATGCCTTCCTCTTGCAGGAACTACTGACACACTCCAGCCACATGAGGTCTAGCATTGTCTTGCATTAGGAGGAACCTAGGGCCAACCGCACCAGCATATGGTCTCACAAGGGGTCTGAGGATCTCATCTCGGTACCTAATGGCAGTCAGGCTACCTCTGGCGAGCACATGGAGGGCTGTGCGGCCCCCCAAAGAAATTCCACCCCACACCATGACTGACCCACCGCCAAACCGGTTATGCTGGAGGATGTTACAGGCAGCAGAACGTTCTCCACGGCGTCTCCAGACTCTGTCACGTCTGTCACATGTGCTCAGTGTGAACCTGCTTTCATCTGTGAAGAGCACAGGGCGCCAGTGGCGAATTTGCCACTCTTGTTGTTCTCTGGCAAATGCCAAACGTCCTGCACAGTGTTGGGCTGTAAGCACAACCCCCACCTGTGGACGTCAGGCCCTCATACCACCCTCATGGAGTCTGTTTCTGACCGTTTGAGCAGACACATGCACATTTGTGGCCTGCTGGAGGTCATTTTGCAGGGCTCTGGCAGTGCTCCTCCTTGCACAAAGGCGGAGGTAGCGGTCCTGCTGCTGGGTTGTTGCCCTCCTACGGCCTCCTCCACGTCTCCTGATGTACTGGCCTGTCTCCTGGTAGAGCCTCCATGCTCTGGACACTACGCTGACAGACACAGCAAACCTTCTTGCCACAGCTCGCATTGATGTGCCATCCTGGATGAGCTGCACTTCCTGAGCCACTTGTGTGGGTTGTAGACTCCGTCTCATGCTACCACTACAGTGAAAGCACCGCCAGCATTCAAAAGTGACCAAAACATCAGCGAGGAAACATAGGAACTGAGAAGTGGTCTGTGGTCACCACCTGCAGAACCACTCCTTTATTGGGGGTGTCTTGCTAATTGCCTATAATTTCCACCTGTTGTTTATTCCATTTGCACAACAGCATGTGAAATGTATTGTCAATCAGTGTTGCTTCCTAAGTGGACAGTTTGATTTCACAGAAGTGTGATTGACTTGGAGTTACATTGTGTTGTTTAAGTGTTTCCTTTATTTTTTTGAGCAGTGTAGATGTGTGTATTGATGTGAATATTGATGTGTTTAGATGTGAATATAGATGTGTGTATAGATGTGAATATAGATGTGTGTATTGATGTGTTTAGATGTGAATATAGATGTGTGTATTGATGTGTACTGATGTGAATATTGATGTGCATAGATGTGAATATAGATGTGTGTATTGATGTGTACTGATGTGAATATTGATGTGTTTAGATGTGAATATAGATGTGTGTATTGATGTGTACTGATGTGAATATTGATGTGCATAGATGTGAATATAGATGTGTGTATTGATGTGTACTGATGTGAATATTGATGTGTTTAGATGTGAATATAGATGTGTGTATTGATGTGTACTGATGTGAATATTGATGTGTTTAGATGTGAATATAGATGTGTGTATTGATGTGTACTGATGTGAATATTGATGTGCATAGATGTGAATATAGATGTGTGTATTGATGTCTACTGATGTGAATATAGATGTGTGTATTGATGTGTACTGATGTGAATATAGATGTGTGTATTGATGTGTACTGATGTGAATATAGATGTGTGTATTGATGTGTACTGATGTGAATATAGATGTGTGTATTGATGTCTACTGATGTGAATATAGATGTGTGTATTGATGTGTACTGATGTGAATATAGATGTGTGTATTGATGTCTACTGATGTGAATATAGATGTGTGTATAGATGTGAATATAGATGTGTGTATTGATGTGAATATAGATGTGTGTATTGATGTCTACTGATGTGAATATTGATGTGTGTATTGATGTGAATATAGATGTTAATATTTTAGAAATGTATGTATACAGGGCTCATGTGGAAACTATCAAATAAAAGGTTCAACAAAGATGAGGATGTTTCTGTTATGGTAATCTATTTCTATAATTGTAAGGTTGTAGGGCAATGCAGGGTCACGTGTGTGTGTCTAACCTGGATTCCTCAAGGGGTTGCTGAGCTGGGCGAGGTAAGGAAGTAGCTCTGTCTGGAGACTAACAGGCGTCAGGCAGAAACTGATGAAGAGGGACTGGGCGGCCTGGCAGTTCTCACGGTACTGAAATCACACACACACACGGAAGACTCCTCATGTTACTGGTATCAACCCCAATGTGTGTGTGAGTGTTTCCATCATAACCCTCTGACCTTTCACCTTATCTTGACCAGTAGCAAGTTGGGTTTGAGCTTGGGCCTGAATATGTTTGTGTGAGTGACTGTGTAAGCACGTGGGTGTGTGTGTGTGTGTGTGTGTGTACATAAGTGTTTGTGTGCGCGTTAAAGTTACCTTCTTGTTGACCAATAGCCAGTTGGGTTTGTGCAGGGGTCTGAATATGTTTGTGTGCGTGTTAAAGTTACCTTCTTGTTGACCAATAGCCAGTTGGGTTTGTACAGGGGTCTGAATATGTTTGTGTGCGTGTTAAAGTTACCTTCTTGTTGACCAATAGCCAGTTGGGTTTGTGCAGGGGTCTGAATATGTTTGTGTGCGTGTTAAAGTTACCTTCTTGTTGACCAATAGCCAGTTGGGTTTGTGCAGGGGTCTGAAGCCTCCAGCCACGTGACCAGAGTTGGAGTGTAGAAGACCTCTGGTGGCGACAGAAGAGCCGTACTCCCCCATGGTGCTACGGGACTACACACACACAATGACACTGCCTGCTAGCCAGGAAACATTCTGCAACAGTAACTCAATAAGCTTGTGATATGATACCAGTGGGGCATCATATGAAAAACTTGACTTGACTGGTGTCCCAAATCCAAGTACTCAATGTTAGATTTAAATATTTCATAGTCTCATGGTCCTGACATTTTGACATCAGAGTGCTCAATTTTGTCATGTACATTTGGACAATGGTGTTTTTTCTATTCTAGAAATACTAGAAATATAAAGATTAGCATAATGTTGGTGAGACCGGTGTTACTGTTCTATACTGCCTGCTGCATGTAGTCACTCATTATTAGTCAATGTGCATTATGCATGGTTCTGGTAAAACATAGTTTTTGATAAAAAGGCCATTTTCAGAGACTTGACAGCCAGATCAGTGATTAATTGCAACAACAAAAAAGCTGGTTAAACTGTTTTTGATCAAATAATTACATTATTAGTGGGTCTTACGATTGTGGAAGGCTTATATTTAGCCTAGGTACAATTTCACAAACTCTGAATTCATTAGATTATTGCTGACGGTTTGAAATGCACTTTCTTCTTTAATATTGTACAACAAAGCAAATTTAGAGAAAATGTTATGAAACAAAAAAATGTAGATATATATCGTGAAATCGGCCATGTTTGATTTTTAGGCCAATAACGCCCAGTCCTAGTGCTACTCACGCTCCACTCGGCAGTGAGGAAGTCAGCATCAGACAGGTACTCTGAGGCCCGGGCCACATCCTCCACATCAGAGAAGAACTCCAGGTAATTCTGCTGCAGGTACAGGCTGAAGAACTCTCCTGACATGTGGGAGCGTTCTACTACAGCCTGATAGGGGAGAGGGAGGTGGGGGTTACACGATGACACGTTAGGTCTGTCTATGTGTTGGTCTGTGTTGTACCTCTGGGTCCACCAGTAACCGGTCTCTGTGGTGCTCTGAGAGATGTGCAGGCAGACTGGGTCCCTGGGAACCTTCTGAACCCTCAGGGCTCTCCCCTGTCAAATCATAAACACACCAGCCAATCAAAATCCATCCACTTCAACAGAGCCCCTCCTCCCAGCAATGTAACATTGTGGAACATCACTGCTATAATTGTGACGAGCAGAGCTGTTCCGATTCCTTATTCTACATGTTCGTTCTCTATAATACATCTCTATCTGAATGTTCCCCAATGTTGTATCCCTGCTGAATCTAAATGCTAAGAAAAGGCTTCCTCTCCATCTCTCTATTCCACTCACACTGGACAGGTAAAAGCTATTTCCCTGATGGGCAGTACATGGTGAAAGCCTATTTCCCCCTGACGTCACTCACTCTTGCAGTAGAGGATCTTGCCAAGTGCTCTGAAGAGAAAGAGGGAGGAGTCTTTCCCCCCTATTGCCAGCTCCTTGTCCCGCCCCTCTGAGTCTTTGGCCTTCCTCTTCCCACGCGTTGCCTTGACAACGGCTCTCCCCGACGAGGTCGCTGTGGCCTTTCCCCTTTCCACCGCCGAGAACCCCTTCTTCATAGACTGGTCTGGAACATTATAACCGTGGAGAACAGCTTTTACAAGGTGGTTCACTGACATTAATATATGAATCACTTCAGCAGTTCATCAGTAGACTACTGGTCTGTAACCTTTCAGTCAGCAGTTCATCAGTAGACTACTGGTCGGTCATAGTCTATTACCTTTCAGTCACAAATTAAGTCTGGGTCCTGGCTAAAGAGGCCGGTTTCTCTGACAGATTACGCCTAGTCCTATACTTTAAAAAAAGGCTCTTTAAAATTGAGAATTTCCATTGAATGTGTGTCTTAGCCCAGGACCAGGCCATATGTGTCTAGGAAAGCAAAAACCCAAAAGCTCTAGGTGTGTCACAATGCTAAACGGTTCAGAAGCCGTTGATTTTAGACCAGCAGGATTAGGAGCAGCAGGTGACTGACCACTGAACCGTTGTGTGGCATTTATGGGTGTGGCGCCCTCACCTGTGAGACAGGAGAACTGCAGGCTGTTGATGGCACTGCGGATGTCCCCGGAGGATCCTGAACACAGCAGTTCCAAAGCAGCCTTGTCAGGAACACACATCTTTCCTCCACTCTGTGGACACACACTCACACAATTATTATTATTATTTATTACATTTAACCAAGTTAAGAACAAATTCTTATTTACAATAACGGCCTACTGGGGAACAGTGGGCTAACTGCCTTGTTCAGGGGCAGAACGACAGATTTTTACCTTGTCAGCTCGGGGATTCAATTCAGTAACCTTTTGGTTACTGGCACAACACTAACCACTAGGCTACATACACTCCCATGCATACAAAGACATGTTGTTTCACCTTTACTGCCTGTACAGACACAATCCGGCTCAGAACCTTCATCATACTGGTGGGAGCCACAGGGTTAAAACTGGAAACAGAAGAAGAGGGCCACTGGGTTAGAGAAAGATAACCTGTCAATCTACCTGATGTTGCTCCTGTTCACTTCCTCCTGTACAGGTTTAGGGAACAGTGGGCGGTGTGTTGAGTTAGTGTACAGAGTTTACTATAAAGTACCTTATGTTGCAAACCCCCAGTTCTTCCTGTATGCGTTTAGGAAACAGCAGTCTGGAGCTGCTGTCTCCACTCAGACTGTCAGACACGATGAACAGCAGGGGACGCCGGCACGTCTTCACAAACCGCCTGACAGAGGAGGAACATGTACATACACACACAAATTAATACAGAACAAAACCTCAGTATTAACATCTTCTGCAGTCACAGCGAGTCACTCAAAACACAGGGAGCTCACCTCAGAATATCATGCAGGGACCCAGGCTGCCTGTAGAACTGGTTAGGAAAGTCCTGAGAGCGTGTGAGAGAAACAAACAGAGAAATTAACACCAGATACACAAATGATTTACTCAATGTCAAGAAAGAAACGTCAAAAATACGTAAAGCTTTTCCTTACTACTGTAAATGTTGAAGTGCCGTGTTGTCATGGCAATGATACTGTCTGTAAGTACTAAGTAGGTAGTGTACTGTACCTCCACCAGTATGAGCTTCCTGTCTGAGTCCGAGGCCCCTCCCTCTCCGCTCATCTGCAGGCGGTTGTACTTGTTGGCCCTGAGAAGGAACTCCTGGAACAGGCCTGTTTGAGAGCTGCCATAGAAACCATTGAACCTCGAGTCTGGGGAGGAACAAAGAAAACGGTAAAGTTAATGTGATTATGTACAGTGCCTTGCGAAAGTATTCGGCCCCCTTGAACTTTGCGACCTTTTGCCACATTTCAGGCTTCAAACATAAAGATAAAAAACTGTATTTTTTTGTGAAGAATCAACAACAAGTGGGACACAATCATGAAGTGGAACGACATTTATTGGATATTTCAAACTTTTTTAACAAATCAAAAACTGAAAAATTGGGCGTGCAAAATTATTCAGCCCCCTTAAGTTAATACTTTGTAGCGCCACCTTTTGCTGCGATTACAGCTGTAAGTCGCTTGGGGTATGTCTCTATCAGTTTTGCACATCGAGAGACTGAAATTTTTTCCCATTCCTCCTTACAAAACAGCTCGAGCTCAGTGAGGTTGGATGGAGAGCATTTGTGAACAGCAGTTTTCAGTTCTTTCCACAGATTCTCGATTGGATTCAGGTCTGGACTTTGACTTGCCCATTCTAACACCTGGATATGTTTATTTTTGAACCATTCCATTGTAGATTTTGCTTTATGTTTTGGATCATTGTCTTGTTGGAAGACAAATCTCCGTCCCAGTCTCAGGTCTTTTGCAGACTCCATCAGGTTTTCTCCCAGAATGGTCCTGTATTTGGCTCCATCTATCTTCCCATCAATTTTAACCATCTTCCCTGTCCCTGCTGAAGAAAAGCAGGCCCAAACCATGATGCTGCCACCACCATGTTTGACAGTGGGGATGATGTGTTCAGGGTGATGAGCTGTGTTGCTTTTACACCAAACATAACGTTTTGCATTGTTGCCAAAAAGTATTTATCATCATTAGTCATTTAGGTCAACATTGGCTCATTCAGAGATCCCCACTGAACTTCTGGAGAGAGTTTGCTGCACTGAAAGTAAAGGGGCTGAATAATTTTGCACGCCCAATTTTTCAGTTTTTGATTTGTTAAAAAAGTTTGAAATATCCAATAAATGTCGTTCCACTTCATGATTGTGTCCCACTTGTTGTTGATTCTTCACAAAAAAATACAGTTTTATATCTTTATGTTTGAAGCCTGAAATGTGGCAAAAGGTCGCAAAGTTCAAGGGGGCCGAATACTTTCGCAAGGCACTGTACGCTGGCAATCCAACTGTTATTTGTCCAATGACGTTTATTGCGTGTAGGTCTTGAACATACAGTACAATAAAACGAATGATCAACAAAAAAACAAAAACGGGAAAACACAAAATAGAGGTACAAGCCTGTTTGGTCCAGACAGACCTCAGGCCTGTTTAGGAGGGTGCAACGTTACAAAAATTTACTAAACAGGATAGTTTGTTATGTAGAATAAGGACTCATGTCAGCCCCACACAATCAATTTCTATCTGCAACGTTCAGAAAGTTTTACACCACTGAATACACACCAGGTTTTTCTCACCTGGGTCGAAGGTCTGTCTGTAAGTGTCAGGGTCTGAGCGGTCTGCGCTGGGTCGGTACTCTGAGAGGCTGGAGGGATTGCTCCACTCCTGCACCCTGTAGCCCAGTTCCTGGGCCAGAATTTGCACTGTAGCTGACTTCCCACACCCCGACGGACCGGTCAGCAGCAGGACAGCGCCACCCTGTGGACACGAGGGCACAGTTTGAGTACTGAGAGCTTTCAGAAAACTTGTGTTTAGATTAGATATCATAGAAATGGGAAATGTTTGGGGCGGTGCAATGAAATGTGCTCGTGCACTATATATATATATTCATATTTTTCATGGGGTGCTGTTGGTATAAATGAGCAGTAATGTTTTAGCTTTGATTTGGTGTATTATTCTCAATTGAAAACACAACAATTCAGAATTTGAAGTGATAAAAGTGTCTCTAAAACTGTGATGAATGCATAGTGACATAAACAGTGATCTATAGCCATCTTTTGAGCTTTAAAAAGATCAGAGCCAAACCTTTGCAGTCTTGGGGTCCACGTGTACTCTCATCCAATCCTCCACCTCTTCAATCTTCTTTTTGTGGACGGCCAGTTCAGCCTACACAAGGCCAAACAGAGAAGTGTGTGATGAATAAACCACTTCACTCCAGTGGGGTCTGGTGGTCTAGTCTTTCCCCCATGATGGTTACCTGAGAGTGGGGTTTGTGTGTGTCCACCCAGGGCTCATCCTGGTCGCCCTGTGCAGGCTCTGTGGAGGTAAAGGTCTGGAGCTTGGAGGCGTTGGGGTCTGCCCTCCTCTTACGGAGGCGTTTGCTGCTGTTGAGGTCGGTGCTGGACGGCTGGGCCTTGCCAACCCAGGTACCTCCAGAGAGGGCTACGCCTCCAATGCCTGAGGAGAGGGAGAGGTTGGCATTGCCAAGGTGTTCACCGAATGATGGCTCCACCCAACGATCCAGCTGGGGGGAGAGAGATGTTAGTGAAGTGACAGTGACTCCTTAACGTGCTAGCGATCTACTTTGACCTCGCTCACAGACCCGCACCCACACCATGAACTCACTTTATTTGAAGCTACTTTTCCTCTCAGAGAAAGTTTTGACATCATAAGATGTGGTACTTCACATTGACAAAAGGCGCCAGCTGGTCAATGCAAGGCTGAGGAAGATGGAATAGAAAACAATCATTAACTTATATCATAACGAATGCAGAAAACAGACTAGCTTAGCTAGCTAACGTAGCCACCTAGCGCTAATTCTACTAACGTTTGCTAGCGATTGAGTTTGCTACTGAGTAATAGCCATCTACGTGGCATAACTAAGTAGGAATAAGGTCGATTATGTTACCAGAGCTGCAATAGTAGCGAACACATCCAACGTTTCGCGTAGCTAACTCTAGTTGGCAAACAAGTTAACAAAGTAACGTTAAGCTAAAGTTGCTAGTTAGTTAGCTACCGACGCAGACTTCACTTCTCACGTAACAAACCAAGCTAGATAAACGAAACAAAGTACGCATACCATTCTTGGCCATCCTCTGAAGTAATTCCAAACTTTGAAAGTCACATGTATTATAACTTAAGTCTGTAACAGAAACGCAAATGCATAACAAACGTCGAATCAAAACACCACACAGCAAGGAGCGTTTTCCCTTTAAAATCGAGGTCCTTCTTGACAACTCGGCGCGCAATACTGACGTCACATCGCGCACACGGGGGGGTCGCGTGTTCTCCAAATACACGATTCACGAAGCTTTGTTGTATTTTACTCATAAGTAACTTTGATTGAGTGGGTTACTGATTGTTACAAGTGGTCTGGTTTTGTTAACAAAAGTAACAAACAAAATAGGAGAACTTTCCGAGGTCTACGGTACCTTTGTAATTGGTCACGTGTAGAGCACGCAAGGCAAGAAAAAAAAAACAGCGATGAAAATCATGAAGCGACCAAATATTCTACTGACAGGTAATGTTAAACAAGTCTCCATCCAACGAGTTAACTATCTATTTAACTACCACCGTCTACCCGCCTCTATAACGATATTTAATTTGTAAGTGTATAGACCGTTCAGGGCGATTATGTGCTTGTGGCTAGCCAATGATGCACCACAAATAAGCTCGAAAGATGCTGCGTGGTCGAAATTCCTGGCGTTAGCTAGCTACTAGTAGGTGCTGTACCTAACAACCCCCTTCGTAACTTTAGCATTATTCACTTGCAAATGGTTTGCATAGATACCACATGTAGAAATAGAAACGTATGTTGTTTGGGACGTGGTTGCAGATGTACAACGGCGAAGTAGGCTAAATTTGAGGTAGCTACCCACCTAGCACGTTGTTTATGATGATTATGCCGTCCTCTGACAGGCACCCCTGGCGTAGGGAAGACCACCCTGGGGAAAGAGCTTGCCCAGAGGACAGGACTAACCTATGTCAATGTAGGCGACCTGGCACAAGAAGGTAAGAAGACACACTAGGGGTCTATTCATTAGTCTGATCCCGCTGCAAAACGTTGTGCAATGGAAACCGTTAACTCCAACCGGAAAATGTTTTGCAGTGAAAACGAGTTTCTATTAGTCAGTTAGGACCGTTCTTTGCATTTGGATCATAAAGGATTTCTGTTGCGAGAAAAAAAAAAAAGTTTTCCAGACGTATTCTGACTTAATGAATAGACCACAGATGACCAAGTGCATAAGGGTACACTAGCTACGTTCTCTTCAGAAAGTATTCACACACCTTGTCTGTTTCCACATTTTGTTGTTACAGACTGAATTTAAAAAGGATGAAATTGAGAGAAAAACACACACAACACACACAACACCACATAATGTCAGTGGAATTATGTTATTTGACATTTTTACTAATTGATGAAAAGGTTACATTTCTTGAGTCAATAAATATTCAAATATTTGTTATGGCAAGCCTCAATAAGTTCAGGAGGAAAAATGTGCTTAACACGTCATGTAATAAGTTGCATGGATGCACTCTGTGTGCAATAAGTGTTTAACATGATTGTTGAAATAACTCTCTGTACCCCACACATACAATTATCTGTAAGGTCCCTCAGTCAAGCAGTGAATTTAAATCACAGATTCAACCACAATGACCAGGGAGGTTTTCCAATGCCTCACAAAGAAGGGCACCTATTGGAAGATGGGTAAACATTTTTAATAAGCAGACATTAAAATATCCATTTGAGCATGGTGAAATTATTAAAGATACAGGCGTCCTTCTTAACTCCATTGCAAAACTACCATTCCAGTGTTTTACTTGCTATATTGTATTTACTTTGCCACCATGGCCTTTTTTGCCTTTACCTCCCTTCTCACCTCATTTGCTCACATTGTATATAGACTTGTTTATACTGTATTATTGACTGTATGTTTGTTTTACTCCATGTGTAACTCTGTGTCGTTGTATGTGTCAAACTGCTTTGCTTTATCTTGGCCAGGTCGCAATTGTAAATGAGAACTTGTTCTCAACTTGCCTACCTGGTTAAATAAAGGTAAAATAAAATAAAAAAATTAAAAAACTCAGTTGCTGGAGAGGAAGGAAACTGCTCAGGGATTTCACCATGAGGCCAATGGTGACTTTAAAACATTTACAGAGTTTTTAATGGCTGTGATTTAAAAAAAAAAAAAACTGAGAATGGATCAACAACATTGTAGTTACTCCATAATAATGACCTCATTGACAGAGTGAAAAGAAGGAAGCCTGTACTGAATTAAAAAAATATCCTGTTTGCAACAAGGCACTAAAGCTTTGTGGCAAAGCAATTAACTTTTTGTCCTGAGTACAGTGATATGTTTATGCAAATGCAACACATTACTGAATACCACTCCATTTTTTTCAAGCATTTATTTTTTTATTTCAACTTTATTTAACCAGGTAGGCCAGTTGAGAACAAGTTCTCATTTACAACTGCAACCTGGCCACGATAAAGCAAAGCAGTGGGACACAAACAACAACACAGAGTTACACAAACAAACGTTCAGTCAATAACACAATAGAAAAATCTATGTGTAGTGTGTGCAAATGTAGAAGAGGGAATAAATAGGCCCTAGAGGTGAAAATAATGACAATTTAGCATTAACACTGGAGTGATAGATGATGATGTGAAAGTAGAGATACTGGGGTGTAAAAGAGGATAAGTAACAATGTGGGGATAAGATAGTTGGGTGTGCTATTTACAGATTGGCTGTGTATAGGTACAGTGATTGGTAAGCTGCTCTGACAGCTGATGCTTAAAGTTAGAGAGGGAGATATAAGTCTCCAGCTTCAGTGATTTAAAAAAAATATATATATATATATTTTTATTTTATTTTTTGCAATTCATTACAGTCATTGGCAGCAGACAACTGGAAGGAAAGGTGGCCAAAGTAAGTGTTGGCTTTGGGGATGACCAGTGAAATATACCTGCTGGAGCGTGTGCTATGGGTGGGTGTTGCTATGGTGACCAGTGAGCTGAGATACGGCGGGGCTTTACCTAGCTTAAACTTATAGATGAGCATAGTGGTGGCAGCGTCATGTTATGGATATGCTTCTAATCGGAGTGGGGAGTTTTTCAAGCTAAAAAAGAAACCGAATGAAGCTAAGCACAGACAAAATCCGAGAGGAAAACCTGTTACATCAGCTTTCCACCAGACGGGGAGATTAATTCACCTTTCATCAAGACAATAACCTAAAACACAAGGCCAAATCTAACACAGCTCAAATAAGCAAAGAGAAATGACAGTCCATCATTACTTTATGACATGAAGGTCAGTCAATCTGAAAAATTTCAAGCACTTTGAAAGATTCTTCAAGTGCAGTCGCAAAAACCATCAAGCACCATGATGAAACTGGCTCTCATGAGGACCGCCACAGGAAAGGAAGACCCAGAGTTACCTCTGCTGCAGAGGATAAGTTCATTAAAGTTAACTGCACCTCAGATTTCAGCCCAAATAAATGCTTCAGAGTTCAAGTAACAGACACATCTCGACATCAACTGTTCAGAGGAGACTGCGTGAATCAGGCCTTCATGGTCGAATTGCTGCAAAGAAACCACTACTAAAGGACACTAATAAGAAAAAGACGCTTGTCCATTGCTCGTGTTACTTGGCCCATCAGACTGGTAGAAATCTGTCCTTTGGTCTGAGTTTTTGGTTCCAACTGCTGTGTCTTTGCGAGATGCAGAGTCTGTGATTTATTTAGAATTCAAAGCACACTTAACTGGCATGGCTACCACAGCATTCTGCAGCGATACGCCATCCTATCTGGTTTGTGCTTAGTGGGACTATCATTTGTTTTTCAACAGGACAATGACCCAAAACACACCTCCAGGCTGTGTAAGGGCAATTTGACCAAGGAGAGTGATGTAAGGCTGCATCAGATGACTTGGCCTTCACAATCATACAACCTCAACCCAATTGAGATGGTTTGGGATGAGTTGGACCGCAGAGTGAAGGAAAAGGAGACAAGTGCTCAGCATATGTGGGAACTCCTACGAGACTGTTGGAAAAACATTCCTCATGAAGCTGGATGAGCGAATGCCAAGTGTGTACAAAGCTGTCATCAAGGCAAAGGGTTTCTACTTTGAAGAATATAAAATATATTTTAATTTAACACTTTTTTTGGTTACATGATTCCATGTGTGTTATTTCATAGTTTTGATGTTTTCACTATTATTCTACAGTGTTAAAAAATAAAAAAACTTGTAGGTGTGTCCAAACTTTTGACTGGTACTGTAAATCTACTTGAAAGTCTATGGCAAGACCTGCAAATGGTTGTCTAGCAATGGTCAGCAACTAATTCAAATCAAATCAAATTTTATTTGTCACATACACATGGTTAGCAGATGTTAATGCGAGTGTAGCGAAATGCTTGTACTTCTAGTTCCGACAATGCAGTAATAACGAACAAGTAATCTAACTAACAATTCCAAAAAACTACTGTCTTATACACAGTGTAAGGGGATAAAGAATATGTACATAAGGATATATGAATGAGTGATGGTACAGAGCAGCATAGGCAAGATACAGTAGATTATATCGAGTACAGTATATACATATGAGATGAGTATGTAAACCAAGTGGCATAGTTAAAGTGGCTAGTGATACATGTATTACATAAGGATACAGTCGATGATATAGAGTACAGTATATACGTATGCATATGAGATGAATAATGTAGGGTAAATAACATTATATAAGGTAGCATTGTTTAAAGTGGCTAGTGATATATTTACATCATTTCCCATCAATTCCCATTATTAAAGTGGCTGGAGTTGAGTCAGTGTCATTGACAGTGTGTTGGCAGCAGCCACTCAATGTTAGTGGTGGCTGTTTAACAGTCTGATGGCCTTGAGATAGAAGCTGTTTTTCAGTCTCTCGGTCCCAGCTTTGATGCACCTGTACTGACCTCGCCCTCTGGATGACAGCGGGGTGAACAGGCAGTGGCTCGGGTGGTTGATGTCCTTGATGATCTTTATGGCCTTCCTGTAGCATCGGGTGGTGTAGGTGTCCTGGAGGGCAGGTAGTTTGCCCCCGGTGATGCGTTGTGCAGACCTCACTACCCTCTGGAGAGCCTTACGGTTGAGGGCGGTGCAGTTGCCATACCAGGCGGTGATACAGCCCGCCAGGATGCTCTCAAGCCAAATTTCTTCAGCCTCCTGAGGTTGAAGAGGCGCTGCTGCGCCTTCCTCACGATGCTGTCTGTGTGAGTGGACCAATTCAGTTTGTCTGTGATGTGTATGCCGAGGAACTTAAAACTTGCTACCCTCTCCACTACTGTTCCATCGATGTGGATGGGGGGGTGTTCCCTCTGCTGTTTCCTGAAGTCCACAATCATCTCCTTAGTTTTGTTGACGTTGAGTGTGAGGTTATTTTCCTGACACCACACTCCGAGGGCCCTCACCTCCTCCCTGTAGGCCGTCTCGTCGTTGTTGGTAATCAAGCCTACCACTGTTGTGTCGTCCGCAAACTTGATGATTGAGTTGGAGGCGTGCATGGACACGCAGTCGTGGGTGAACAGGGAGTACAGGAGAGGGCTCAGAACGCACCCTTGTGGGGCCCCAGTGTTGAGGATCAGCGGGGAGGAGATGTTGTTGCCTACCCTCACCACCTGGGGGCGGCCCGTCAGGAAGTCCAGTACCCAGTTGCACAGGGCGGGGTCGAGACCCAGGGTCTCGAGCTTGATGACGAGCTTGGAGGGTACTATGGTGTTGAATGCCGAGCTGTAGTCGATGAACAGCATTCTCACATAGGTATTCCTCTTGTCCAGATGGGTTAGGGCAGTGTGCAGTGTGGTTGAGAATGCATCGTCTGTGGACCTATTTGGGCGGTAAGCAAATTGGAGTGGGTCTAGGGTGTCAGGTAGGGTGGAGGTGATATGGTCCTTGACTAGTCTCTCAAAGCACTTCATGATGACGGATGTGAGTGCTACGGGGCGGTAGTCGTTTAGCTCAGTTACCTTAGCTTTCTTGGGAACAGGAACAATGGTGGCCCTCTTGAAGCATGTGGGAACAGCAGACTGGTATAGGGATTGATTGAATATGTCCGTAAACACACCGGCCAGCTGGTCTGCGCATGCTCTGAGGGCGCGGCTGGGGATGCCGTCTGGGCCTGTAGCCTTGCGAGGGTTAACACGTTTAAATGTCTTACTCACTTCGGCTGAGACCGCGTGTTTTCGTTGCAGGCCGTGTCAGTGGCACTGTATTGTCCTCAAAGCGGGCAAAAAAGTTATTTAGTCTGCCTGGGAGCAAGACATCCTGGTCCGTGACTGGGCTGGGTTTCTTCCTGTAGTCCGTGATTGACTGTAGACCCTGCCACATGCCTCTTGTGTCTGAGCCGTTGAATTGAGATTCTACTTTGTCTCTGTACTGGCGCTTAGCTTGTTTGATAGCCTTGCGGAGGGAATAGCTGCACTGTTTGTATTCAGTCATGTTACCAGACGCCCTGATTAAAAGCAGTGGTTCGCGCCTTCAGTTTCACACGAATGCTGCCATCAATCCACGGTTTCTGGTTAGGGAATGTTTTAATCGTTGCTATGGGAACGACATCTTCAACGCACGTTCTAATGAACTCGCACACCGAATCAGCGTATTCGTCCATGTTGTTGTCTGACGCAATACGAAACATCTCCCAGTCCACGTGATGGAAGCAGTCTTGGAGTGTGGAGTCAGCTTGGTCGGACCAGCGTTGGACAGACCTCAGCGTGGGAGCCTCTTGTTTTAGTTTCTGTCTGTAGGCAGGGATCAACAAAATGGAGTCGTGGTCAGCTTTTCCGAAAGGGGGGCGGGGCAGGGCCTTATATGCGTCGCGGAAGTTAGAGTAATAATGATCCAGGGTCTTTCCACCCCTGGTTGCGCAATCGATATGCTGATAAAATTTAGGGAGCTAATTGAACTAATTTGACAGCGCTTGAATAATTTAGCTAATAATCATGGACAAATGTTGCACAATCCAGGTGTGAAAAGCTCTTAGAGACTCAAAGATTCACAGCTTTAAATCACTGCTAAAGGTTTGACTTGGGTGTGAGTACTTATGTAAATTAGATATTTTCTATACTTCTCTTCAATACATTTGCTAAAATGTCTAAAAACATGTTTTTACTTTTTTGGTGAGGAACCCTCCCACAGATTTAAAACATTTTGAATTCATGTTGTAACACGTGTAATATGTCAAGGGTATGAATACTTTCTGAAACCACTCTGTATCTACCATAACACTACCCCATCACGACTCATTCTTTTGTCACATGACGGGAGTATAAATAGGCCTATCTAAACAGAAGTTTCGGAGAGCATGCTGATGACGTTGTTTGTCTCGGTCTCTTCTAGGGCAGCTGTTTGATGGATTTGATGAAGAGTACCAGTGCCCAGTGTTAGATGAGGACCGGGTGAGTCTTCTCATCTAAAACAGTCTATTCACATCTCATGACAAAGCCTGTGTATTTTTAGGTGCTGCAGTTACCCCGCCACAGGACTTGTGTGTTTTTGTTTCCCCTCACGTTTTTTTTTTAAGGCTGACTGTTCGCTACCTTGTTCCAGGTGGTGGATGAGCTGGAGGATAAGATGGGCGACGGAGGGGTGATAGTGGACTACCACGGCTGTGACTTCTTCCCAGAGCGTTGGTTCCAGATTGTTTTCGTGCTCCGCACAGACAACACCAACCTCTACAGTCGCCTGGAGGGCAGGTGGGGTTTCCTCCTGGCAAATTGAAAAAAAAAAAAAAAAGGTTTTAACAGTGTATTTGCTAGACGTCGCGAACACGGACTACATTATCACTACCGTGCTGTTTTCCGGGCTACAGGCACTATGACCCTGTGTGCGCCTCCTTACTTTTTTTCTCTCTTCTTCTTTCATACTGTCGTGCCAACCTAAGTCTTTTTACGCTGGCTCAGCGGTTTTATTTGCTCATTGTGCTTTCAGCAAGGTTCCAGCTACTATGGTTGGCGCATTAACAGGCCAGTGGCTCACAACCCAGTATGGCTCGGGCTCAGTAGTCTAAAAAGGGTCGCTCTCCCTCTCCTACCACTGGCTGACATGCTCCTCCCTTTCCTTCTCCTTCATGGGGGGGTACATAGGGAAGTGTTTTGTACAATCTCTTATTTCTCTGTGTACCCCCTATAGAAGAAATGCAAAACACAGAGAGAGAGAGACTGTACAGAACACTTTCCTCTTCCCTGGTAAGACCCTATAGGGGATTCAGAAAGCTCTAAACAAATTATGTGTATTTTTCTCTCTCTCTCTCCACAGGGGCTACACAGGGAAGAAATTGCAGGACAATGTCCAGTGTGAGATCTTCCAGACCATCTACGAGGAGGCCATGGAGGCCTACAAGGAGGAGATTGTCCACCAGTTGCCCAGCAACGAGCCTGAGGACCTGGAGCGCAACCTGGAGCAGGTAGTCCAGTGGATCGAGCAGTGGGTGAAGGACAACAACTAGCATGGACACAAACCCTAGAAACCAAAACAGTGGATAGAGCAGTGGGTGAAGGACAACAACTAGCATGGACACAAACCCTAGAAACCAAAACAGTGCATGGCTGGAATCTTCTTCATACTAGAAAAAAAACATACCAATCATACTAGAAAAAAAACATACCAATGGACTCTTTATGTTTGTTGAAAAAAAATAAAATAATAATCTATATGCCTAACTTATAGCAATCAAACACATACTAGGATAGTACTGAGGCTTTAAGTCCTGGTTTTGGTTCGAGCACAACATGTATCACACCTGATTCTGAATTGATCAACCAATCATTGAGTTGTTGAAATGGGTGTGATAGTCTTGGACTGGAACAAAAATATGCCCCAGGTCTGAAAACAAAATTCATCTAGCATAGTTGACAACATTGATGACATAAAATTGGTAAACAATACACTCTCTATTGTAGACATGTTTACAGTCTAAGACATGGACAAGTGTGGTTACCTCACTGAGTAGAGGCCCAGTGGAATGATAATAAATATCTACGTCTCAAATGGCAGCCTGTTCGCTATATAGTGCACTAATTTTGATCAGGGCCTAGGACACTGATCGACGGTAGTGCACTATATGTGGTAGCTGGTGTCAGTTGAGATGCTCCCGTTGGCTGTGTTTATTCCCTGCTTGGACTGTATGGTTAACCACACCTTCATTTAGGATGAAAGCTAGGGCAGTAAAGCATGTTTGGATACTGACTTGTGTTGCAAGAGCTGTTCATGGACAAGCTAGATGTCATGAAACACCATGTCATCACAAGATTTGGGCAGTATTCAAGTCCAAATGCATGCGTCACTATATCTCTACTCTCCTAAGGGAAATGTTTTGTCATTTTAGAGTCTTAAGGATGGGCAAAATTGAATGTGTATTAGTTAGATGCATGCTGCATTTTCTTGTGGCATAGATTGATTTAAAACCGATTACAATTTATTTTGCATTTATTGCATTGCAATGGTTTATCTACAAAACAAAAAAACATGCCTTTTGGTTAAATGTGTTTTTTGTTTTACATTTATTTTTGAATTGTATTATCTTTTAAATTCATAATTTCTTGTGGACATTAGTAGCCATAAACATAGTCATGTCATTCAGATTTCAACAACACAGGCCATAATGCAGGAATTCTGTTTTTGCCAGAAGTTTATTTTTTTTAATTTTAGGTTTCATATTTCCATTTTATTTAAGAAAAGATGCATGAAACATTTCATTTAGTCCTCATACCGCTAGTATTTCCATGAAATACTCACAGGTTTTATCAGTAGACAGTGGTCGTTTTTGTATGGCTAAAGCTTTATACTGTACAAGGAAGGAATGATGGTGGAACAACATAATAAAGAATACAAATGCATTTACGATGAACTGGGGATTTTATTGGATCTGTAGCTAAAGGCCAGGGGTGTCTATAAAGGCCAGGGGTGTCAAACTCGCTGGAAGCTGCAGTCGGTCTCGGGCGAGGTCCGGATTGGTTATATTTCCTCCCCATCAAAACGTTTTGGTTCCCTGACTGTCGAGCTTTCATTTCTGTGATTATTAGCGAGCTGATGAATGTTGGTCCATTTATAATTTCTACCCAGGGATAATCTCAATTGCATACTCCTCACCACTTCTCCTCAAAATCCATTGGAAGGAGAAGGTCAGTGGGACCCCCTGGCATATGTTTCACACCCCTGCTACAGGCTATAAACTAAACTGAGCTTTTATTTCTCTTGATGTGCTGCATCTAACTGAAATAGCCAGCTGGAGGAGCAAGTCTAGTCTGCAAAAAAAAAAACGAGTAAAATGCAAATTAGAGTAACGGCAGAAAAAGTAGCAATTAGTAGTCAAAAGGGCCAAGGGGGTTTCAGACATATCACTGGTTTCGATCCCCGTTTTAAGAGCGCGCCAGTTACACCCACCGCACCAGGGGTGCGTTCAGTTCGATTGAACATGTGCTACGTTGCGTAAGGGCTTGTACTGAACGGCACGTTTCCCCAAACCGCAACCAAACCACTCCCCGTTTTTTAACTAATCGCTTAGAAACGAGCCGTAATTGAACGTTGCATTACGTTTTTTCAGCCCAGTTAAGTCTGAGTTGTATGCATTGCGTCTTGCAACAGGTCGTTTATCGTTTAAGAAGCAAACGAAACGGTGAGCGACCTACCTAAATTTGTCCAATAGAAACTCGTTTTCGTTGCAAAATGTTTTCCGTTTTGAGTTGGCCTTAAACAGTTTCGCAACAGACGAACGTTTTGCAAAAGAATTGGCGTAATGAATACACCCCTGGTTCGACCGGACAGCCCAGGTGTTGTTCTTGTCAGACGGCTATGTCACGCACAGGGACTGGTTGGTCACATGGTCCAGCTCCTACGTTCTGCGGAAATTAATTAGCGGAAGAAACAGGTGAATGTATCATCCGCAGGTAAGCGAAATTCAAATACATTTCATAATAAAACGTCAACTGAGTTGTCACATTTAGGAATATATATATTACAGATGTTTTAATATATGTGCTTATCAGTTTTATGTAGGTTATATGTGATGATGCGAGTAGCAATTTCATGGGGATGGTAAACAGTCTGGACAGCAACCTGGTAATGTTACAAATCAGGATAATATTAATAAAAACATAGATAATGCCGTGAGAGATCAGTAGTTCTGTACTCAGAGGTTAGGCCAATAATAATAATAAGTGTTTGTAGAATGTTCCCGAAGCTCCTATTCGCCATGTGGTGGACTGCAATGCCAAAATGAAATTGTGGACACGAGTTTTAGTTCAGATTTGATGTAGCCTTGTCATGTGGTTTAGATTTTTTTTTTATGTCGACAAAGACGCACACCTAACTTCCAAGTTGTAATGGAGTTGTAAACCGGCTGCTACAGTCTCTCTTAAAATTGCTATGTTAGGTCAGAACAAATAAGGTCATCAGATTGAGCCTTTTTGCAAACCTAGAGTACAGTTAAAGTATGTAGGATATACTGTAGATATTCAGTACACAACCTTGCTCCCGCTTTACCTCAACCTACATGTACAAATTACCTCGACTAATTAGTACCCCTGCACATTGACTCGGTACCGGTACCCCCTGTATATAGCCTCGTTATGTTGTTTTTTTTCTTTTTTACTTTAGTTTATTTAGCAAATATTTTCTTAACTGTATTTTTTTTTAAACTGCATTGTTGGTTAAGGGCTTGTAAGTAAGCATTTCACGGTAAGGTCCACACCTGTTATATTCCCGAGCACGTGACAAGTAAGATATTTGATTTGATGCATGTAGGTCATTGAGGGAGTTGTATTACGCGGGCCCGGGATGAACAATGGCCAGTCACGTTATTGGACAAAATCGGGGAGGGAGGAGCGCCCTTCTCAAATCAAACCGTAATCTGCGCTGCTCGGTCATGTTGTCAACAAGGCAGCATGGCGCATCATCCAGAAACATGCATACCTTTTCCATAAAATACATTTTTAGAATTTTTAAACTAGTTGTCAATTGCGTTTTTATCAAAAGCAATCACATCTGAATGTGAAAAACACATAATCCTACTGATCACTCTCCACATACTTAATTATGACACGTTTGTTTTCATCCGATTTCGCCATCAGCGAGAGAGAGCAGGCACTTGGCTCACGTCGGGAGGCAGCCTGGCGTCACTTTTCTCCTGGTTCAAACTTCTTCCACCGGGGTAACCCGGGCCAGATAAACAAACTCCCTCAGTGTAACTGACTGTTGCCTGTTTGTCCTCATTCCAGGTGACACAGCCAGAGAGGAAATCGGAGCCATATAAACATATTCATACTGAATAGAAAGGCCATGTGAGTCTGGCCTGGTGATTGTGTAAAAGAGGTATTATTCCAACTATTTTCCATATTTTTTTTGCGATGTTACTATTGATGCAAGATACAACAATGCCAAAATTGTGAAGAGATGTTGATATTATGGTCCTTTGGTGATGGGAGTTTTACTTGAGTTACTTGACATGCTATAGAAAACTACATTGTTTTGTTCGTGGGAGACAGACATTTTTTATTGATTTAACCACCAAGATAGTCCACTCACTAAAAATGTATTGCTTTCCAGTAATCCACATGAGGTTTAGGTGAATCTGGGTAGGTTCTTTGTGTTATCTGGGGGGGGTAACAGTATATCTGGCATTGCCAATAACCAGGAAGCCCCTGATTGAAGACAGTGCCCGTTTGCATGCAACTACTGCCCCCCGCTCCACACACACACAAATCAAATCTGATTTAAATTTTCGCATGCGCCAAATACAACAGGTAGACCTTACCGTGAAATGTTTACTTACAAAACCTTAACCAACAATGCAGTTCAAGAAAGAGTTAAGAAAATATTTACTAAATAAACTAAAAAGAATAATGCATTAAAAAAATCAGAAAGTAACAAGAAAATTACATAATTATACATATCAATAACACACACACACACACACATTGTAATAGTAATCCAGATCATGTCTTGAGGTTAACAATCTTTGTCCTGTTATGCTTTTGTAAAGGTAGTTTAGAGGTCAAACAAAGTATACGGCATAGATTTGAGACTATCAAGCAGCTCATCCTTTGGCAATATTGTCCTGCATTTTCTAACCACAGCCTCTCTCCTCTCTGTGTCTGTACGAGGGCAGAGACCAGTGCGTCCCCATGTCTGCTAGAGGAGGTTCCTCTGGCCGTTTCAACATTGTCCGGGATGCAGAACCTCACTACGACCAGGTCCCAGTGGGCTCTTTATGGAGGGACCAGGACCTCCCTCCTCCTCCCCGCTCCCTTGGGGGTTTCAGGGGGGCAGACCTGGCTGTGAGCTCTGACCCCCTGCCCCCCCCTCCCCTCCCAGACCAGCCCCCGTGGGCCCTGACTTCTACCCCCTAGCGACGGTGCCTCGGAGCGCCTTGACAACGACAGTGCGGCCATGGACATCAAACCCGTCCGCCGCTTCATTCCTGACTCCTTCAAGAACTTCTTCCGCGGCAACAGTGTCCGTGGTAGCAGCAACAAGCCCTTCTCCTTACCCCCCTCCCCGCCGCTGACGGAAAAAGACGACCTCAAACCAGGAACCACTAGAGGTGTCCCCTGCTCCCCTCCCCCCTCTCCCTCCCTCCCTGGCTCCTACCTGGATCCGTACGGAGGCTCTGGCGGCAGCTACAACTCCAGAAAAGAACGTGACGCCATGTTGCTAGGAACCGATGCATTCGAGTCTGTCTCAGGCGTCACATTCCGCTCAGCCAAGACCTACAGCGAGCGGGTGGAGGATTACCACCAGCGCTACGCCTATATGAAGTCCTGGGCGGGGTTACTGCGCATCCTGGGCTGTGTCGAGCTCCTTTTGGGCGCTGTCGTCTTCGCCTGCGCGTGTGCTTATGTGCACAAGGACAACGAGTGGTTCAATATGTTCGGCTATTCCCAGCCACAGTTGTTTGGGGGGTTAGGGGGCGGCGCAGCAGCGTACGGAGGCAGCGGATCGTTCAGCTACGACGGACCCAAAACCCCCTTCATCTTGGTAGTGGCTGGCCTGGCCTGGATAGTAACAGTCATTATGCTAGTCCTGGGGATGACCATGTACTACCGTACCATCCTCCTAGACTCGTCTTGGTGGCCGTTGACTGAGTGTGTAATTAACCTGGCCCTTGGGTTTCTCTACATGGTAGCAGCGGTCATGTACGTCAGGGACACAACCAGAGGAGGCCTCTGTTACATCCCTGTTTTCAACAACGGAGTCAACGGAGCCTTCTGTCGCACAGAGGCCGGCCAGACCGCCGCCATTATTTTTCTGTTCGTCAACATGATGATATATTTTGTGGGCGCCGGTGTGTGTCTGAAGCTGTGGCGGCACGAGGCGGCGAGGCTGAGGAGGGAGGGGTTAGCGCAGGAGGTGAGGGCGGGATTAGACACACACACACAGTTGTCCTTTTGGGCTGCAATTTTTTTGTGTTCCATGACAAATCCTTTGCCTCATCCTTTCCCATTGGTCTTCTTTGTTCTCAGATGAAAACCATTGGATCTTCCCTGCCAATATCTGCTGTAAGTCTCTTAGTACACTAGTAGAAAACTTTAATTCATATTTATTCATTTAATTTGTAAAGCTCTTTTTTTTTTCACAACCAAGGCGCAAATGTCACATTCTTCATTCCATTACGTTGAGTATACATACTGACAACCATGTTAAATTCCAGTTAATTCAGGAAGCACACTGACACACTGTCTTTCCTCTTGAACTTTTGGAATTGGAATTTGGTTTACTTTCTGAATTGACATGAATTAAAATGGAATTGACCTCAACCCTGCTGACAACTCAGTAATCATACCGCCAATCCCCATCCTTCCCCAGCTGGGCGGTTCCAGGACCTCAGCGCAGACCCCTCTCCCCACCCTCCAGACTATCCCGGAGGTGTTGGACGGCCATGTTGCCTCTCCAGCCGCCCCTCTGATGATGGAGCCAGAGATCCTCCGAGGACACATCCCCGCAGGACACATCCCCAAACCTGTAATCGTCGCAGACTACGTGGCGTGAGTACTGACCACCCATCTAACTTTAGTTGACCTGTTCTCTGACAGATGGAGTTTGTATTGTTGTGTATCATGCTCCTGCCTTTGTTCGTTGTCATTTCAATCACTGCTTCCTTATTATGTACTTTGTATTAATTAATTAAAAATAAACTTAATTTTTTTGTGAAGAAAACTTTGGTCTCAATGGAACTTCCCTTTAACCTTTAACATTGTACAACAAAGCAAATTTAGAGAAAATGTAATGAAACAAAAAATGTAGATATACACTGCTCAAAAAAATAAAGGGAATACTAAAATAACACATCCTAGATCTGAATGAATGAAATATTCTTATTAAATACTTTTTTCTTTATATAGTTGAATGTGCTGACAACAAAAATCACGCAAAAATTATCAATGGAAATCAAATTTATCAACCTATGGAGGTCTGGATTTGGAATCACACTCAAAATTAAAGTGGAAAACCACACTACAGGCTGATCCAACTTTGATGTAATGTCCTTAAAACAAGTCAAAATGAGGCTCAGTAGTGTGTGTGGCCTCCACGTGCCTGTATGACCTCCCTACAACGCCTGGGCATGCTCCTGATGAGGTGGGGGATGGTCTCCTGAGGGATCTCCTCCCAGACCTGGACTAAAGCATCTGCCAACTCCTGGACAGTCTGTGGTGCAATGTGGCGTTGGTGGATGGAGCGAGACATGATGTCCCAGATGTGCTCAATTGGATTCAGGTCTGGGGAACAGGCGGGCCAGTCCATAGCATCAATGCCTTCCTCTTGCAGGAAATGCTGACACACTCCAGCCACATGAGGTCTAGCATTGTCTTGCATTAGGAGGAACCCAGGGCCAACCGCACCAGCATATGGTCTCACAAGGGGTCTGAGGATCTCATCTCGGTACCTAATGGCAGTCAGGCTACCTCTGGTGAGCACATGGAGGGCTGTGCGTTCTTGGTGTTCTCTGGCAAATGCCAAACGTCCTGCACGGTGTTGGGCTGTAAGCACAACCCCCACCTGTGGACGTCAGGCCCTCATACCACCCTCATGGAGTCTGTTTCTGACCGTTTGAGCAGACACATGCACATTTGTGGCCTGCTGGAGGTCATTTTGCAGGGCTCTGGCAGTGCTCCTCCTGCTCCTCCTTGCACAAAGGCGGAGGTAGCAGTCCTGCTGCTGGGTTGTTGCCCTCCTACGGCCTCCTCCACGTCTACTGATGTACTGGCCTGTCTCCTGGTATTGCCTCCATGCTCTGGACACTACGCTGACAGACACAGCAAACCTTCTTGCCACAGCTCACACTACCTGAGCCACTTGTGTGGGTTGTAGACTCCGTCTCATGCTACCACTATAGTGAAAGCCCCGCCAGCATTCAAAAGTGACCAAAACATCAGCCAAGAAGCATAGGAACTGAGAAGTGGTCTGTGGTCACCACCTGCAGAACCACTCCTTTATTGGGGGTGTCTTGCTAATTGCCTATCATTTCCACCTGTTGTCTATTCCATTTGCACAACAGCATGTGAAATGTATTGTCAATCAGTGTTGCTTCCTAAGTGGACAGTTTGATTTCACAGAAGTGTGATTGACTTGGAGTTACATTGTGTTGTTTTAAGTGTTCCCTTTATTTTTTTGAGCAGTGTTAAATAAAATCAAATGTATGGACCTTAATTTTAAGTACCAACGGCTAGCTGACTGCCACAGTCTGCTTCCTACTAGACTTATCTATTGACAGTCATACGGCGCAGAATTCCATCTCACGAGGGCCACACTCAGTCCTGCCTTTTCTATCTCTCTCTGCCACTTAATTGATCCGTTAATGTCATTGCTGGGCTTGGCAAGAGTTCACACACACCTGGTTGCCCAGGTGGTAGACATTTGTTTCTACATATAAAGGCCTTAAAAAACCAACCCTGTATTTTTGTGTAGGACGAGTCATTTTAGACTATTTGAGATGCTTGTTGATGACCTCTGCTTTGTATTTGTTGTGTGAACAGGAAGTACCCGACAATCCGTACGGAGGAGGAGAGGGACCAGTACAAGGCTGTGTTTAAGGACCAGTATGCTGAGTACAAAGAGCTGCATGCTGAGGTCCAGGTCATGGCCAAGAAGTTTGACGAGATGGACGAACTGATGAGGAACCTGCCTCCACGGCCCTCCAGTCAACTGGTACTGAGATCGAGAGAGAGAGAAATACACAAGCACGTCACACGGAGACTACACACACACACAACATAAAGCTCCCTGGGCCTCCCGGGTGGCGCAGTGGTTAAGGGCGCTGTACTGCAGCGCCAGCTGTGCCACCAGAGACTCTGGGTTCGCGCCCAGGCTCTGTCGCGACCGGGAGGTCCGTGGGGCGACGCACAATTGGCATAGCATCGTCCGGGTTAGGGAGGGTTTGGCCGGTAGGGATATCCTTGTCTCATCGTGCACCAGAGACTCCTGTGGCGGGCCGGGCGCAGTGCACGCTAACCAAGGTTGCCAGGTTCACGGTGTTTCCTCTGACACATTGGTGCGGCTGGCTTCCGGGTTGGATGGCGCGGTGTTAAGCAGTGTGGCTTGGTTGGGTTGTGTATCGGAGGACGCATGACTTTCAACCTTCGTCTCTCCCGAGCCCATACGGGAGTTGTAGCGATGAGACAAGATAGTAACTACTAACAATTGGATACCACGAAATTGGGGAGAAAAAGGGGGTAAAAATATATTTTAAAAAACATAAAGCTCCCATAAATTCTAGCCTCATGTCCATTCACATCATTCTAGTGCTTTTTACCAATCCCTTGTTCAAAGTTAAAGATCTTCTTTCAGGAGAAGGAACGCATCAATACCATAGTATTGGAGTACCAGAGAAAGAAAGCGGTAAGTGATTTTTGAGTCTTATTTTAATAGAAAATGTAATAATAAGTAAGGGACCCACTACAGGTCCTGAGCCTTAATGATGACCTGTAGAGTAGTTTTAGGTTTCAGTAATATGTCTATGGACGATGCCCAGTAGAAGCTGATCTGTAGAACCGGTTTGTGTAGGCGGGGAGTTTCACACAGTTTCAGGTAGTTTCCCTTTCAGGTAAACCAGTGGTGTGTGACGGACTGACAGTAGATCAGAGCACTTCCTATTCACTCCTCACTCCTCACCCCTCACTCCTCTCTCCTAACTCCTCACTCCTCTCTCAGATCTCACTCCTCTCTCAGATCTCACTCCTCACTCCTCACTCCTCTCTCAGATCTCTCTCCTCTCTCCTCTCTCCTCACTCCTCACCCCTCTCTCCTAACTCCTCTCTCAGATCTCACTCCTCTCTCAGATCTCACTCCTCTCTCAGATCTCACTCCTCTCTCAGATCTCACTCCTCACTCCTCACTCCTCTCTCAGATCTCGCTCCTCTCTCCTCTCTCCTCACTCCTCTCTCAGATCTCTCTCTCCTCACTCCTCTCTCAGATCTCACTCCCTCTCTCCTCACTCCTCACATCTCGCTCCTCTCAGATCTCACTCCTCTCTCAGATCTCACTCCTCTCTCCTCCTCTCTCCTCACTCCTCACTCCTCTCTCAGATCTCACTCCTCACTCCTCTCACTCCTCCTCTCTCAGATCTCACTCCTCTCTCAGATCTCACTCCTCTCTCAGATCTCACTCCTCTCTCCTCACTCCTCTCTCAGATCTCACTCCTCTCTCCTCACTCCTCTCTCCTCACTCTTCACTCCTGTTCGAAACGTTTATCTTTGTCCTTTCTACACTCACACTGCAGACGGGGACATTTGCTAGATACATCAAATGCAACTATGCCCTTATCTGATGGTTTTCGTTTCCACCATTTATTACCTTATGAAATGAGACGGGATATGGGACTTGTTGCCACAGGTGTGTGTGTGTGTGTGTGTGTGTGTGCGTGCGGCAGATGGTGAAAGAGAGAGATGGAGACAGTAAATGAACGAACAAATGTTAACTTCTGTCTCTCTCGCTGTCTCTCTCGCTGTCTCTCTCGCTGTCTCTCTCTCTCTGTCTGTGTCTCTCTCTGTGTCTCTCTCTCTCTCTCTCTCTGTCTCTCTCTCTGTCTCTCTCTCTCTCTGTCTCTCTCTCTGTCTCTCTCTCTCTCTGTCTCTCTCTGTCTGTGTCTCTCTGTGTGTGTCTCTCTGTGTCTCTCTCTCTGTCTCTCTCTCTGTCTCTCTCTCTCTCGTGGTCAGGATCCTACGTTCCTTGAGAAGAGGGAGAGGTGTGAGTACCTGAAGAACAAACTGTCCCACATCAAACAGAAGATCAACGAATACAACAAGGTCATGGACTGGAACGACGGCTTCAACTAGACGAACACACACTCTGAACTGTGCAGCTTAACTGAGCCAGGTCGAGCCCGAATGCTGAAGTTTACCCTCCACTTCATTATGTTGGATGCCATTCCTTGTCTGTTCTATGCATTATGTGGATATGCCTTGGGTCAAATCATATAAAGATTTTAGTGCCACAAAAATTGATAGAGGCTGGTTTTATAATCTACACGTTTTCTTATCTGATCCATTTTGTTTTTATTGATGTCCGTGATATCTTTGTTCACTGCCATAATTGTAAGTGGGTTGCCACTGCCCAACCCTGAAGGACAGATCAGTCTCTACACAGTACCCCAACATCAATTTCATCATGTGGGCAGATGTCATTCTTTGTTGTGTATAATTATTTATCTCTATTGTACCATTTTGTAAACTCTAGATACTGTAACAGTATGAATCTTAACAAATCTGTTATGTTTTCCTCAACAGACTTTTCCGCAATATTTTTTTAAATTAAGTGACAAAGTATCTCCTATGTCGTTATTGACTTGTGTTTTTCAAAAACTATTTTTTGCAGCTTCTGGGTGTACATGAACACAGTCCAACGTTGTACACTCATGTCAATCGAGGTGGTTTATTTGGAACACGTGGCCTTTCTGGTATATTTTGTACATTTATGTGTAGAAACATTATCCAGTATCATATTTCTGTTTCGACTTGCTTACCGATGTACTTGTAATTTCTTGATAATTGAAGGAAAGTCTGGAAAGTTTGATTTCAGCACAGTTTGATAAAGATCCTAAAAACTATGATGCCTTTTTTTTCCCTAGTAGAAATGACCATTATATTAGTCACAGAAGAGTGTGTGTGTGACTGACTATGTCAGTGGTTGATGAATGTCAGAGAATACTGGAAATTGGATCCTTTTTCTGTCAGTCAGTGTCTGTTACAAAAGGGAATCTTGCCTAAACAATGTCTCTCTCTCACACACACACACTTCCTGTCGGCGTGGAATCTTGCCTAGTCCTCATGACATGGCTGTTGGTCTCGTTAAAGCCTGGAGGACTGGTTTGGTCATGATGGACACTAGAGGGGAGGGGGGAGAGGGCGTTGGGTATCACAGTCCCCTATTCAAATCAACTTTGTAGAGTTCTGGCTCCACTGCAACTCCCACCAAGGTGTCATCTTACACACACACACCGTAGGCCCTTATAGGTTGAAGATACACAGGCAATTTACGATTCCATGCGGAAGCTTTTGAAAATTAACAGATTCATCGAACCAGCGCTGTTGCTAAATAGCATATCTGGTGCCTTAGTTTAGAATTTGTCCTTATTTATGCAAAGAGTTCTGGGATATTAGAACCCTCATGACTTAACCTTGGCTATCTTCAACCTAGCATAGGACCAGGAAGTTATTTTTAATAATAATATATATATTTTTATTGCAACAGTAACAATATTACACATCAATACAAATCAAATTGTATTAGTCACATGCGCCAAATACAACAGGTGTAAACCTTAGAGGGAAATGCTAACTTACGAGCCCTTAACCAACAATGCAGTTTAAAAAAAATACGGATAAGAAAAAAAAGTAATTAAAAACAGGGACATTACTGTGAATACAATGAAAGAACTGAAATAATAGAACACCAGGCAAATTCTACAATAAGTGGATACGACTGGCAGTTAATGAAGCCATTTTTGGTGATTCTAATTCAATATATTGCTATGGAAGTGACCAACCCATGCTATGGTCAAAAGCGACAACCTTTTATCCAGTTATCCCAAAAGTTAAAGAAACTAATTTTAAAATATTTCCTTCCATCTAACCTGTTAATGATTTCTTGCACAAAAGATTCAATTTTGACAAAATGCCTGGTGTTTTTTGTTCCTCTGATTCAGAATCTGTAGAGCATTTTTTTTCCCATGTCGCCATTCTCGTAAACTATGGATTGAAATCCATAAATGCTTGTGTATATTACGTATGTTTACGTTTGATGTTAAATTACATGGCATGATGCTTATCCTTGTAATTCCGATCGATCATAATTATTTTATTAACATTATTCTCTTGGACAAATATTATATTCAGAAATGTAAATGGGGCGGAAAAAATTCTTATTTCGTTATTTTTTTTAAATTGAACTGTTACAATTGTATAAATCCCTCAAACTTGTGAAACTTAAAAAGTCGGGAAAATTATTAGAAGTCATGTCTCTGAATGTCTGTTAATGTTGCCTTGTCACATATTAAAGACCAGGAAGTTAACAGATGTCAAGGAAACATAGCCCATCTACTTCTGTATCACATACTCTGTCAGCGAACATTCTGACCCAACGTTTCAATATTATCTGGATCCCGTTTTATCCATTATTGATTAATAAACACATGGGTGACAAACAATGATTTTGTGTGTCCAAATGTACCTAAACTCTACCACCGTCAATTTGTTCTTGATCTACTACCTGTTTTGGTGTATTCGATGTTGGTGACAATTAGGCCAAAAAGGAAGACTATAAGTCGATAAGGAATGTCATACATTTCAAACAAAGATTGTAGGCACAGACAGGTTAGTTTTCCTTCACAATAGTAACCTGTTCTGCATAGGGGAGTGACAAGGAGGAGACAACTCACGACTGTCACCTCCAAGAGAGAGCGACCTGCACGCAGTTTTGATCGGTGACGTGCATAGGCGTGTTCGACAACTGCAGACGAGTTTCAGCATCCGTAATCAAAAGAAACGCAGATTCTCCTCGGAACAGGTGAGTTTGCCGTAAATGTTTTTTGAAACTTTTGGTGCTATATTCATCTGTAATTTACCATGTAGGTCTACCAAATTAAAATTTTCTTGGATTTTCAATCATGTGGTGTATTTTTGCTGGTCTGTGAATTTTAGATAAATGTTTATTTTATCGCAAAGCTGGAGAGTAGGCTACCATTGCGGGCATGATTGAAGTTGAACTGGATCATGTACATATTCTATTCTGTAGAATTACATTTAAAAACGTCCCTCGACTGTGTTGATATTTGGGGCGTTTGCTATACACACAGATAATTCTTTCCTACGATTTACAAACGGAGGTGTAAAAAAAACACAACAAAAAGGCACCCCCATTCATCAGGTTATTTTTATTGCAATCTAATTCAATTCAAATAATGACATTGTTTTATGACCCCCTCAACATTAAAAAATATCAGGGAAATTCATTCTAAGTATAGCCTATAATACACAACTATTGTATAACGGCACCCAACTCCAGCCTGTTATAATACCAAGCAATTCTGTAGGTCAGGATTATCCCTTGATCATGAGTCTGTTATTACATTACACACACAATCATTGGACAATTGCATTTTCGGTAAGAGAGTTTTGTTAAGAGCTCGGACGCTCAATCTAAACATTAACACGCGTCACTTTGCAGTAAGGTTTTGGAACCATAAGAACCTTATCTTTCGTAGCAGCAATACATTATTTTCGAAAGACAAAAGGTTAAATTGATACACATCTTGCTAGGGTTAGCGTTTCTGTTTCCACACCGCCACATTTCCATGTTACAGCGCTTGTTTACGGAAAACAGATGGAAGACAGAGTGGACTACCTGTGCTAACTAGCTATCTGCGTCTCTGAACACCTGTGTGTAAACGGATGCCACAAACGCGTTGTCCCTGAAAAACACTGTCGGTTGCAGCTGCGTTACAACCAATTAGAACCATGTACATTAAGTGTCTATTTCGCATTTATTTTGATTTGCTATGAAACTATAGGGATTTATGTTTCTAGAACTGTACCGCAATTGAGAATCGATTCATGTTTAGAACGAGTATTTGGCTCCAAACAGAACATGTAATGTCCTTGGACTATAAGGAGTAACGTTAGGCTCCTTTAGTCTATTGGGCTAGTTTCTGGAAATAAAGACAACACGTGGAGAACATGGTATTGCTGCTGTGCTCTTCACCTCTATTAGGTTGCAGAAGGGCCTACTTACTATGCGGTATATGTTTGCGTAGTCAGTGTATTTATCCCAAATGGCACCCCGTTCCCTACATAGTGCGCTACTTTTGGCCAGATTCCTTTAACCGGGATCTATAGTGGTGCACTATAGAGAATAGAGTGCCATTTGGGAGATTTCTTTTGTGTAGTCAGTAGTAGCAGCAGGACACATTTGGAAAGGCTACCTCTCTTCAAGTCATGTTCAAGTGTTTTTACTACATTCCAGGGTTTAGCCGATTCTTCTTTAGGAAAAGGTTAAAGATAATATTTGGGGTGTCCTGATCTCAATATAAAAAATATTAAAATTTTTTTTTAAAGTAATGTACTTTAACGGTAACATACTGTACCTCATTTGCAGGTAACTGGCTTCCAATAACTGGAAAAACAACCTGATTATTTTTACAGTGTACTGTTTTTGTTGTATTTGCTAAGGTGATTTATATTGAATTTTTTAATTAGTGCAGCAGTGACTGGATAAAGTGAAGAGTTGAGACCTAGGTGGACCAGAGGATCCCAGTATGCCCTCTCACAACAAACGCACCTCTCCTTCCTACCATCCCGGCAGCAGACGGTAAGTCCTCCTTCTCTCTCATCCTATGTCCTCATCCCACACAACTCTTCACCCATCTATCTACACTCATCCTATGTCCTCATCCCATCTCACTCTTCTCCCACCTCACTTACCTCATCATCGCCAGCATCCCCATCACTCGACATTAATATACACAACCCACCTGTTGTTCTCCTCCATCAGATCATTCATACCACCCTACTCTTCCACCCCACCCTATCATCCCCTACAACCCACCTAAAACCTACCCATCTTTGCAAGTTAATAGGAGTAATACATTTTATATGTCCACCCCTCTAACATCTCCTCCCCTCATCGCTCTCCTCCTCTTCTTCTCTGTCCTCCTCTCCCTCCCCTCCCTTTTCTTCCAGCCATGAACACAGGCACAAGCATAGCGAGCATGTCTCCAACCCAGCCTACTCTTTCTACCCAGAGGAGGAGCTCCTCCACTTCTACCGCTGGACTTCTCCTCCAGGGGTGATGAAGATCATCTCCATCATCATCATCATCATGTGCGTAGCGGTCTTCGCCTGCGTGGCGTCTACGCTCGCCTGGGACTACGACATGAGCATGATGGGAATGAGCGGCGGCATCGGCGCCGGGATGGGCATCGGAGGCGGAGGATACGGTGGGAGCTACGGCAGTAGTTATGGCGGAGGCTCGTCCTACGGCGGCGGTGGTATCGGCGGAGGCTCGTCCTACGGCGGAGGTAGCTACGGAAGCGGGACCCAGACTGACCCCCTGGCGGGGAAGGGCTTCATCATTGCCATAGCAGCCATCACCTTCATCGCCGTGCTCATCATCTTCATCCTAGTGGTGTCGCGGCAGAACGCGTCCCGCTCGCCAAAGTTCTACCTGGGGGCCATCATTGTGTCTGCCATCTTGGCGATACTAATGCTCATCGCTACTATAGTCTACCTGGTGGCAGTGAACCCCACAGCCCAGTCCTCAGGGTCTGTCTACTACAACCAGATCATACAGCTGTGTTCCCAGTACCAGAATCAGAACCAAGCCCAGGGCATCTTCATCAACCAGTACCTCTATCATTACTGCGTGGTGGAACCTCAGGAGGTAGGTACTATCTTCATCAACCAGTACCGCTGCCATTACTGTGTGATGAAACGTCAGGAGGGGGTCATTAAGTGCTGCATCTCTGCTAGCCTATGGGACATTTTCCTGCAGTCTGTGTTAGAGATCCAGCAGGTGCTCCTGTCAGATTGTGTCAGAGATGTGCTTAGAGAGCTATTAGCTAAAGACTCCCTATCGCCGATAACACGTTTCACCCTGGTGCATTATCCTTCTTCCTGTGTGGAACATGCTAACCCACTGACCCTCCTCTCTGTCCCAGGTCATAGCCATCTTGTTTACATCGTCTCTCTCCCCTTCTCTCTATAGGTCATAGCCATCTTGTTTACATCGTCTCTCTCCCCTTCTCTCTATAGGTCATAGCCATCTTGTTTACATCGTCTCTCTCCCCTTCTCTCTATAGGTCATAGCCATCTTGTTTACATCGTCTCTCTCCCCTTCTCTCTATAGGTCATAGCCATCATCCTGGGAATCTTGGTATTCGTGGGTCTGATCATCCTGCTGGTGTTTGCTGTGAAGACGCGTCAGAAGATCAGACGTTGGGGCCCAGACAGAATCCTCTGGGAGGAGACCAAGGTTATCAGCAACAGCCTGCGCACACACACCATCGGAGAGTGGGTGAGTGTATGTGTGTGTTTCCAGATAGGGGATGTTTACAGAGGTGTGTGTGTGCTGTTAAAACAAGGACAGGGACTGACTGTAAAGTCAATGCAATCTTTGATGATTTGATGTACATAAAACATTTAACTACTTCCATGGTTACCAGGGAAACTGCATTCTACTAGTGTACATCCACGGCTAATTGTGTGTGTGTGTGACAACATGACAAACATGCAATGGAATTAACTCTCACAGTGACAGTATAGAGTAATGGAACACTGTCCTAAAGAAAGTATTCACACCCCTTGAACTTTTCCACATTTTGTTGTGTTACAGCCTGAATTCAAAATGGATTCAATTGTGATTTTTGTGCCACTGGCCTACACACAATACCCCATAATGTCAAAGTGGAATCATGGTTTTACAAATTAATTACATTAAAAAGCAAAAATGTCTTGAGTTAATAAGTATTTAACCCCTTTGTTATGATAAGCCTAAATAAGTTCAGGAGTAAACATGTGCTTAACAAGTCCCTTAATAAGTTGCATGGACTCACTCCATGTGTGGACTCTGTGTGCAATAATCGTGTTTAACATTATTTATGAATGACTACCTCATCTCTGTACCCCCACACATACAATTGTCTGTAAGGTCCCTCAGTCGAGCAGTGAATTTCAAACACAGATTCAACCACAAAGACCAGGGAGGTTTTCCAATGACTCACAAAGAAGGGCATCTATTGGTAGATGGGTAAAACAATTGAAAAAGCAGACATTGACTAACCCTTTGAGCCTGGTGAAGTTATTATTACACTTTGGATGGTGTATCAATACAGCCAGTCAGTACAAATATACAGGCGTCCTTCCTAACTCAGTTGCCGGAGAGGAAGGAAACCACTCAGGGATTTCACAATGAGGCCAATGGTGACTATGAAACAGAGTTTAATGGCTTTGATGGGAGAACTGAGGATGGATCAACAACATTGTAGCTATTCCACAATACTAACCGAAATGGTGGAGTGAAAAGAAGGAAGCATGTACAGAATACAAATACTCCAAAACATGCATCCTGTTTTCACGAGGCACTAAAGTATAACTGCAAAAAATGTGGCAAAGAAATGATCACAATGTACTGAATACAAAGCATTATGTTTGTGGAAAATCCAACACATCACTGAGTGCCACTATTCATATTTGGTGGTGGCTGCATCATGTTATGGGTATGCTTGTCATCGGCAAGGACTAGGGAGTTTTTCACGATAAAAATAAACAGAATAGAGCAAAGCATAGGCAAAATCCTAGAGGAAAATCTGGTTGTCTTCTTTCCAACAGACACTGGGAGACAAGTTCACCTTTTAGCAGGACAATAACCAAAAACACAAGGCCAGATTTACACTGGAGTGACCAAGATGACTTTGAATGTTCCTGAGTGGCCTAGTTACAGTTTTGACTTAAATCTGCTTGAAAATCTATAGCACAACTTGAAAGTGGCTGTCTAGCAATGATCAATATCCAACTTGAAAGAGCGTCTAGAAATTTTTTAAGAATATTGTGCAAATATTGTACAATCCCGGTGTGAAAATCTTAGACTTTTCCAAAAAGACACAGCTGTAATCGCTGCCAAAGGTGATTCTAAAATGTATTGACTCGGGGTTGAATACTTACGTAATCAAGCGATATTATAGTTTTATTTTTCATCAATATTTTATAAATGTTATAATTTTTCTTCCACTTTGACATGAGTATTTTCTGTAGATTGTTGACAAAACAAATGAATATTCAATCCATTTTAATCCCACCTTTTAACACAACAAAATGTGGAAAAAGTCCAGGTGTATGAATACTTTCTGATGGCACTGTATCTGTGCTACAGGGCCAGTGTTCAAAGCGTTTTGGGAGAAGTAGTCGAGTGCTGATCTGGGCTCCGGTCCTCATCCCCCCCCGTCCGTCTGTGTGTGTTTATCTAACCAGACAGTCACAGCAGAACCATATCTTTCACCACAGGTGCTTTAGGACAGATGAAGTGTATAGGTATGTGTTGTGTCAGGTGCAGAGGGAGGGGGGGAGAGTTTCAAGTCCAGTTTCTGGGAGTGGCTTCCCAAGGCACTAGTCTCATTTGTAGCTATGTCATGGTAAAGAGTTGGTTGATAAAGAGCGACTGCCCCTAAAAAGCCACTTCCCGTTTTGAAAATGGCCTATGTTGCATCGATATGAGTCAGTTATTTTCCACTCCCTATATAGCCATGATATTTTTATTCACTGTTTCTATTTATTCCTTGTCACAATATAATTTAAAACAATCTTCTCTTTAACTCTGCATTGTTGGAAAAGGACCCATAAGTAAGCATTTCACTGTTAGTCTAAACCTGTTGACCACGACGCGTGTGACAAATACAATTTCATATGAAACATTTATTCTCGTGTCAAAATGTAATACAAAGTGTAATATAGGATCATTTTGGTCGTAAAGTAAGTCAGGGATTTGCGTGATGATGGGGAAACGACGGTATGTCACAGAATGAAGGGTACTGCAACAGTTGTCAGTGGGTTGGGGTTTATTTCAATCCTGCCCACAGCTGGCAGCACCCAAGCAATCCTCAATTCGGAACGATCGTAAATGCCCCATGGTCAATTTGGTTTGCCATTCGATATCCGTATGGGGCTAGTTGGGGACCATCAGTACCTTTACACCATGTACATGGGACCATATTTCTAAAAGGTTCATAGCAAAACACTTTCAATGACTTAACGTCAAACCAACTTTAACGAGACGACTAAAAGACGTGGAACAAGAAAATATTATCCCCGTTTACATTTGTTCTTTATTGACGGTCCCCAAACTATCCCCAGAGAGGAGCAATCCAAAGTCAAAACAACAACAAGCAAACCAGCCAGCAGAATCTAATTGGCTAAATGATTTGGATAACTCTTCCCAACTGCGAACACACATAAGAGACATCCACATCAAGGTACACCCCGAAATCAACTCAAGTTTGAATTCAGTCATGGCAGCTAGCGTTCCTTAATGAATCAAATCTAAAAACGAGGCCTGATCAGGAAGTGCAGTCGCCCTCTAAAATGACATTCAAAAGGAAAGGTGCTTTCATGTTTTAAAATGGACAAAGCATTGTTTTTATTAAAACTGGAAACTTGACAGACATGGTTTGCGCATATTTAATGTTTCGACTGTGATTGGCTATAAGCTGTTGTCCCAGGGTTTCTTCCCGTCTCTGGTTGTGATTGTATCTGTGGTGTTTGGGCTGTGGAGGATGGAGTGAGAAGTGGAGAAACCGGTCGGTCCTGTGTGGGAGCGCTCAGACTGCCACACCATTTTACCTGACAGCGACAACAATTAATGGCACATTATCTGTGCTACAGGGCCAGTGTTCAAAGCGTTTTGGGAGAAGTAGTCGAGTGCTGATCTGGGCTCCGGTCCTCATCCCCCCCCGTCCGTCTGTGTGTGTTTATCTAACCAGACAGTCACAGCAGAACCATATCTTTCACCACAGGTGCTTTAGGACAGATGAAGTGTATAGGTATGTGTTGTGTCAGGTGCAGAAGGAGGGGGGAAGAGTTTCAAGTCCAGTTTCTGGGAGTTGCCTCCCAAGACATTAGTCTCGTTTGTAGCGATGTCATGGTGAAGAATTTGTTCTTAAAATAGCATTCTGATCATGTAGTACAAGGAGCAGTTGTGATTGGCTATGAGGTGTTGTCCTAGTGTTCCTCCCTGTATCTCGTTGTGATCAAATCATCTGTGTTATTTAGGCTGTGAAGGCTGGAGGGGGGGAAGTGGAGGAACTGGTTGGTCCCGGATGAGAGCGCTCAGTCAACCACACTATTTACCTCACAGCGACAACCACACCTCTGAGTAATATGTGAGAGGAGGGGGAAACCTTACGACAACCTCCAAGTAACCATACAAACAAAAGCACTTTAGCAACCCTAAAGCTATTGGATTCACAAAAGATTCAGATTCAATGCGTTGTTGGATTCACAAAAGATTCCGATTCAATGCGTTGTTGGATTCACAAAAGATTCAGATTCAATGCGTTGTTGGATTCACAAAAGATTCAGATTCAATGCGTTGTTGGATTCACAAAAGATTCCGATTCAATGCGTTGTTGGATTCACAAAAGATTCAGATTCAATGCGTTGTTGGATTCACAAAAGATTCAGATTCAATGCGTTGTTGGATTCACAAAAGATTCAGATTCAATGTGTTGTTGCCATATCAACTTAATAGACTTGGTGCAGCTATAAAACTAGACAAACTGCACATACATGGGCTACAGCCATACCAGGTAGCCTAGGCATAAAGTCAGCATGAGACACCGTTCAACACCATGCCATGTGTGTTTTAACGAAGACAATCTGGTACTGTAGTTGTCAGGCCATCGACGTTGAACTAAAGACTGGTTTGGTTGGCTCATAAGTCTGATCTCAAAGGTTTCTTCAGTCGACAAAGTTGGTTCATCATTGACATAACATGCTTTAAAGACATGGCCTGAAATTATGAGTAGAAGTTTATTCAGGATTTTCATAAACATGATGTTTACATTGACGATATGCATAATGTTTTCTGGTAATTGTGTTTATACCTCTGTTCCTGGATGATTGGAATGCTCTTGAGCCTTTTGTTCTTACCAACCTGTGGTGTGTTATTTAAACACACGCTGTGTGAAGGTGTGTGAAGGCCACTTTAACTATGCCACTTTGTTTACATACTCATCTCATATGTATATACTGTACTCTATATCATCTACTGCATCTTTATGTAATACATGTATCACTAGCCACTTTAACTATGCCACTTTGTTTACATACTCATCTCATATGTATATACTGTACTCTATATCATCTACTGCATCCTTATGTAATACATGTATCACTAGCCACTTTAACTATGCCACTTTGTTTCATACTCATCTCATATGTATATACTGTACTCTATATCATCTACTGCATCCTTATGTAATACATGTATCACTAGCCACTTTAACTATGCCACTTTGTTTCATACTCATCTCATATGTATATACTGTACTCAACCATCTACTGTATCTTGCCTATGCCGCTCTGTACCATCACTCATTCATATATCTTTATGTACATATTCTTTATCCCCTTACACTTGTGTCTATAAGGTAGTAGTTTTGGAATTGTTAGCTAGATTACTTGTTGGTTATTACTGCATTGTCGGAACTAGAAGCACAAGCATTTCGCTACACTCGCATTAACATCTGCTAACCATGTGTATGTGACCAATACAATTTGATTTGATTTGACATTAGTGGCTGTTTGTTGCCCTCTGTCTCAATATGATGCCTGACTCTTGACCTCCTCTCTGTATTGAATTCAATTTAATAAACTTGATTGATCCCTGTCTCTTCCTGTAGGTGAATAACGTGTCTGGTCAGCCGGACACTCTGGTGAATGAATACAACGACAAGGTGGGGGGCTCCAGGAACTTCCTGGACCAGCTGCCAGACCACAGACCTCTGTATCTGCCTGGGTAAGGTCACCTTCACACTGAGATTTTTTTTGCAGTGTCAAAAACTGATCCAGAGAAATGTATTTCAATGAGAACCTGAAGTTGGTAAGGGCCGACCCCATAGGTATGAGCTGGAACAATGCTCTGCTGCACATCTTAATTAATTAAACTTTTTTTTAAAGAATCTGTGGTCAGCTAATCCTAACCTTTAGTGGGGGAAGACCCAAACGCTGACCTGTCCACAGGCATCTTCATCATTCTCACTCAGTAGAACAACCATTTTGTTTCCTTTGGCGAAAGTTAAAGGGCTCTGTTTGTTTTGGGTTGTTTCACCCGCATGTTTTCACCTGGCAAAGTGAAAGTATTTCCTAAACACAAAGAAGTGTTACTCAAGACATTATTTTGGCAAGGGAAGTCCATTAAGCTATTTGTTATAACATGCTTAGACAAATGAAGAAGCACGTCAAATCACCTTTTTCCACCATTAATGGTGGTCTGCCACCCCAATATACTCGGTGTATTTACCATGCCAAATGAACTCATGACATAGTCATGAATTAGTTGTTCCATTTGTCACGTTAGAACTGGAAATAAGAAAGTATATTTCCTGGTTGAATGCTGGGGCTTTTTTAATGCACTTACCAGAAGTTGGTAGAATGTTGGGAATGTGTTCTTTGGTTCAGTCTTGTTGCCGGATGATTTGAGGTTTTGTGTGACGCCGTCATCCTGACATCACTCGATCAGAATGAGCTTGTTTCAGAGAAAAACAAACGCTTCTGTTATGAGAAGACAGATTCTAGTGCTATACAGTCCTCTTAATACACAGTTTTACTGATTCCATTCAAATGGAGTTTATTAGAATAATTGTGATGATATTTAGGTTATATGCAACAAGGTGTATTATTGAATAATATATATATTTTTTTTTTCAGGAGCTCAGACATAACAAGTTCGTTGGGAGGACTGAAGAGCAAGCTGAGGGACTACGACACTGGTGCAGAATCGGGAGGAGAGGATCTGGACGAGATCGACTTTAACTCGTGAGTGGAGGGACGACTGGTGGAATGAAAGTTGCCTGCTTTCAGATCTGTTTTGTAAAGTATAGCCAAATCCTGAACAGTTTGCCATACTTAACAGATCTGGGATCAGGCTAGAATGACAGTAGAATCAGGGTCGGAACGAGATCCTAATAAACTGCATTCATTGGGGTGGCAGGGTAGCCTAGTGGTTAGAGCGTTGGACTAGTAACCGAAAAGTTGCAAGTTCATATCCCCGAACTGACAAATCTGTCGTTCTGCCCCTGTTCCTTGGCTGTCATTGAAAATAAGAATTTGTTCTTAACTGACTTGCTAAGTTAAATAAAGGTAAAATAATTCAAGTAGGTTGTAGCATTATTATAGGAGTAATAATATATTCCTCAAACAGGTGTATAGCAGACATGGGCAGGAAATAATTGTATTTTTGTAATTTATCAGGAAGTACTAACTTATTAAATACTTAAAGTAGTCAATTATTTATATGGAGTTTGAACGAAAAGGCAACTAGTTTCTTTGATATTTAAATACAGGTCTCAGACGAGAGGCTAACATGACCAAGAGGGTCGAGAAAGACTGTCGGAGGACAGAAATAGGAATTCAGGTATCTATAAGTGGGGTTAAAATAACAGTTAGAGCCTCTCTCTCTCTCTCTCTCTCTCTCTCTGTCTCTCTGTCTCTCTGTCTCTCTCTCTCTGTCTCTCTCTCTCTGTCTCTCTGTCTCTCTCTCTGACACCGTTGTCTGCCAAAGCGAATGGAAAAGAATATTCAGTTTATTGCAAAGTAACCACATTTCCTGGCTCAGTACGGGAGATTAAAGTTACGTTTGATAAAGTTCTATATAATTTGTACGGTGCCTTCAGAAAGGATTCAAACCCTTTTACTTTTTGTCGGGTTACAACCTGAATTCAAAATGGATTACAAATATGTTTTTTCGCCTCCTCGTCTATATTTTAATAAACCATAATGATGAAGTGGAAACATGTTTTTGAGAAATGTTTGCAAATGCATTGAAAATTTAAATACAGAAATCTCATTTACATAAGTATTCAGACCCCTGAGTCAATGGGGCTCCTGAGTGGCGCAGCGGTCTAAGGTCACTGCATCTCAGTGCAAGTCCCTGGTTCGAATCCAGGGGGCATCACATCCAGCTGTGAATGGGAGTTCCATTGGGCGGCGCACAATTGGCCCCACGTTGTCTGGTTTTGGCCGGGGTAGGCCGTCATTGTAAATAAGAATGTGTTCTTAACTGACTTGCCTAGTTACACAAAGGTTAAATAAAATCATATTTGAATATATACAAATTAATATTTTTATTTGATGAACCAAAAACTATAACTGTTTGTTGAATTAGTCTAAATATATGATCATTAGCATGTGGTTCGCCGGGCTCTCAGATATGAATTTTAATGAGGGACATGGAATCACATCAACATTAGCAGACCACTTTTGCAGCTTCAAACTGACTAACTAATATATGTTCATAATGAGTGAGACATAAGATAATACAGTAACACTTCACATCAAGTTCTTATACACGTGTAGTAACTCTGATCATTACCATAGCAACATAATTGTTGCATAGGACTTTGTAAATTGCTTTATATTTGCATAACGATGGAGTTCTTGCGTATGTGGAATGAGGAACGTCAGCTCAAACTCTCAGCTCATTGATATGCAATTACCAAAGTATCATGTAACAACATGCTAATAAAATGTAGTTTTAATACATAGGCGCAAGGGCAGTTTTTAATGTTAAGTTTTATTGAGAATGCTAACAGTAACAAAATATAGCTATTAATTGTCGAAAGGAAAATAAATATCCAAAAACTGCCATCTTGAATCAACTACAGCTCAAGGTAGTTGGAAAATCATGTTTGTTTTTTATTTGTAGAAAACTATCCCTTTAAATATGTTATACTGAGTGTTTTGAAACAAGAACACGTGCCCTCCGATGGACAAAGATGTTCAAAGTAGTTTTTTTTTGCTAAGCATCCAACTGTTTGCAAATGGCTTTGAATTACTCTGCAGTATTTTTCAGCTATCAACAAAATGTATTACAGCTTTCAACCTTTTTCAGTGGCATGTTGAGTCATACAGTAGTTGAGCATCACAATTTATTTATACTTCTCTGTACAGACTATCATTGGTTTGACTTGATTATGGACTGTCAGGAGAATGGATAGTTACAGAATGTTCAGATCAAATTAAGTTTAATTCCAAAACGCTATATTGTACATCCATTTTCAGAATTTTTGGAAAATTTGCTTTTATTGTTTAAATAACTTCGAGATTGTTGTGTTTTTGTGCCATTTCTAATCATGAAACGGGGTTGTTCAATGACAGACATGTAATTGTTTGAAATATATCACATTTTAGAGAGACAATCATGTTGTTGCAAAACGCTATATATCCACCTCCCTCTCAGAGAAACACATAGTGCCGCTAGGTTTTACACTCAAATGTAACTATTTTTTTTAAAATAAAGAACTAAAAATGATACATTTGTGACATCAATATTGTAAAAAAAATAATAATAATCAATACAGTAATGAGATTTGTATGTAAAATATTTCCATTTGACATTTTATTAATTTAGCAGATGCTCCTATCCAGCGCGACTCACAGTTAGTGCAGTGAGACAACCACAGATCAGTCAAATCCACAGGATACCAACTTTCCATTTCAGCTAAACAATGGATATACAGTGGGGCAAAAAAGTATTTAGTCAGCCACCAATTGTGCAAGTTCTCCCACTTAAAAAGATGAGAGAGGCCTGTAATTTTCATCATAGGTACACTTCAACTATGACAGACACACATTGTAGGATTTTTAAACAATTGGTGGCTGACTAAATACTTCTTTGCCCCACTGTATAGCGTTTTTTGCAACAACCAATTTTAATACACTTCTATGAATTAAAAATCAGAACAGCAATATTTAACACACACATAAGCAATCATTTCTGATGAAACAAAGGAAATTGGTGTGTATATAGCGTTTTTTAACAAAACTTCTAATATTGTGGATATATTGAAATAGCATGTACTATTTAGGAAATACTATTAGATGAAGGCAGCCAATCCAATAGTTTCAGAAAAGTAGTCACTTCCTAAGATCTGTATTAAAATATATTTTTTAAGTAGTTGCTTTTTTTAAGTAGTTGCTTTTTTTTTTGATCTGTATTCAAATAGTTTACAAAAATAGTCACTTTTTGAGCTCTGTATTGAAGTAGTTTTGAAAAGTCATAATTTTTGTGGATCTGTATTCAAAGAGAGTTGTCCCAGGTCTGTAGTTAAAACTAGAGTTGTCCCAGGTCTGTAGTTAAAACTAGAGTTGTCCCAGGTCTGTAGTTAAAACTAGAGTTGTCCCAGGTCTGTAGTTAAAACTAGAGTTGTCCCAGGTCTGTAGTTAACTAGAGTTGTCCCAGGTCTGTAGTTAAAACTAGAGTTGTCCCAGGTCTGTAGTTAAAAACTAGAGTTGTCCCAGGTCTGTAGTTAACTAGAGTTGTCCCAGGTCTGTAGTTAAAACTAGAGTTGTCCCAGGTCTGTAGTTAAAACTAGAGTTGTCCCAGGTCTGTAGTTAACTAGAGTTGTCCCAGGTCCAGGTCTGTAGTTAAAACTAGAGTTGTCCCAGGTCTGTAGTTAAAACTAGAGTTGTCCCAGGTCTGTAGTTAACTAGAGTTGTCCCAGGTCTGTAGTTAAAACTAGAGTTGTCCCAGGTCTGTAGTTAAAACTAGAGTTGTCCCAGGTCTGTAGTTAAAACTAGAGTTGTCCCAGGTCTGTAGTTAAAACTAGAGTTGTCCCAGGTCTGTAGTTAAAACTAGAGTTGTCCCAGGTCTGTAGTTAAAACTAGAGTTGTCCCAGGTCTGTAGTTAAAACTAGAGTTGTCCCAGGTCTGTAGTTAAAACTGTAGTTAGAGTTGTCCCAGGTCTGTAGTTAAAACTAGAGTTGTCCCAGGTCTGTAGTTAAAACTAGAGTTGTCCCAGGTCTGTAGTTAAAACTAGAGTTGTCCCAGGTCTGTAGTTAAAACTAGAGTTGTCCCAGGTCTGTAGTTAAAACTAGAGTTGTCCCAGGTCTGTAGTTAAAACTAGAGTTGTCCCAGGTCTGTAGTTAAAACTAGAGTTGTCCCAGGTCTGTAGTTAAAACTAGAGTTGTCCCAGGTCTGTAGTTAAAACTAGAGTTGTCCCAGGTCTGTAGTTAAAACTAGAGTTGTCCCAGGTCTGTAGTTAAAACTAGAGTTGTCCCAGGTCTGGTGTATAGAAGTTTTGGAAGGGGATTTTAGAGGTATTTGTGGGTAGAAAGTTATAGACATTAACTTGAGTTTCCTTTTCACTCTCTTATCTTTGATGGATGGAAACTCACTAAGGGAAGGGGTATAATACTGTGTGTGTGTGTGTGTGTGTGTGTGTGTGTGTGTGTGTGTGTGTGTGTGTGTGTGTGTATGTGTGTGTGTATATATATATATATATATATATATATATATATATATATATATATATATATATATATATATATATATATAACTCACTCTATCCATCCTGTCTCTCAGCGAGTTCTCTGCCATCATGAATGAGCAGGAGCGTCTGGACTACAAGAGGGAGTTTGACCGGGACCATCTTGAGTACAAAGAGCTGCAGGCTGAGCTGGATGACCTCAACATGGGCCTGGCTGACCTGGACAAGGAACTGGACAGACAACCAGAGGGCAGCCCACAGTTCCTGGTGAGGACTTTAGAGATACTATATAAATGTTATATTTAATGTTCTAGTTCATTTGTTCTATTAATGTGTGTGTGTGTCAATAGCTATGTTTCCGTTAACTTGTCCAGTGATTGATTTATTTTTTGACAACATTTAGAAAGTTTATATAGAAAATAGATTTGACAATTTCCTGCGAGGTGCATTTCCATGTAACTTGTGTCGATTTAAAAACACCTGGATATAATGACGTAACTCCTACAGTAACCAGGTTTCCATCCAACCTTTTTTTTTTATAAGAGTACATGTCAGATAAACAGAAATGTCATGACAGGCCTGATGGAAACAGAACAGTTGTCGGTAAACTTTTCAAATGTCGACAAAACAAAATACACACGACAAGGTGGGATCTTTCTGTCAGTAAAATGAATTATGGGAGAAATGTCAGTGGAAACACTTACGCCCAAATCTTGATATAACCATAATATTGAAGTTAACTTGGGAGTCATGCGGATGACATGTTGTGTGTCCTCCCACTACAACTCATCGGGAAAGCCTGGAGTTTATTAGGCTACAGATGAAATAAATTAACTCCACAGGGTGGTGAAAGTACAAGGTGATGAGTTTGATGCTCCTTTTCAATAATAATTGAGGGTCTCATTCTGATGACTTGATGATTGATGATTGGCTGCCGATTGACAAATACAAATAATCTGTCTCTTTCTGTCCATAATAATCTCATCATGTAGACTATACCCACACAGTATCTCATCATGTAGGCTATACCCACACAGTATCTCATCATGTAGGCTATACCCACACAGTATCTCATCATGTAGGCTATACCCACACAGTATCTCATCATGTAGGCTATACCCACACAGTATCTCATCATGTAGACTATACCCACACAGTATCTCATCATGTAGGCTATACCCACACAGTATCTCATCATGTAGGCTATACCCACACAGTATCTCATCATGTAGGCTATACCCACACAGTATCTCATCATGTAGGCTATACCCACACAGTATCTCATCATGTAGACCATATGTGTCAAACTCATTCCACGGAGGGCCCCGCTCCACCCTTGTAATTGATTGATGAATTAAGGTCACTAATTACCTTGTTGTCTAGGCCTTAATTGAAAGGAAAAAACAGAAATCCGCGGACACTCGGCCCTTTGTGGAATGGGTTTGACACCCGATGTTGGCCCTTCACTCAACTCAGGACCTCAACCAGTTCCACAGTATTTTTTTTCGTGGTTCCCCTTTACTCAGGGACTGATTTAGACCTGGGACACTAAGTGTGTGCAATTAATTATCAGCTAGAACAGAAAAACAGCAGGTTGAATACCCCTGCTCTGCTGTAGGCTATAAGAAAGTGTGACGCTAATTGTGTTTTTTTTTTCAATCCTTAAAACAGGATGCTATGGATAAGTACACCCGGATGAAGAATATGAAGAAGGTATGTTCCACTACACCACTATTACCTTTTTTGAGTAACTTTTTTGAGTGAGAATTTGATTCAACAACCCAACCACAGTAGGTTTCCACATGTTTTTTAAAAGTAAACCTCCACTTCTCTCCACAGTCCTCAGACTATCAGCTGAAGAAGAAGAGGTGCAAGCATCTGAAGGCCAAGCTGTCTCACATCAAGAGGAAGGTCAGTGAGTATGACCGCAGACCCTGAACCCTGACCACCAACCCCAGTCCAGAGCAGACTCCACCCTTGTCTGTCCAGGAAACTGGCCCCAAAAGAAGGAAGACCATAATGGGAGAGAAGACCCAGAAAAGGCTTTTTTTCAATGTGAAGTCATATGAACTTTTTTTAAGAGGGAGAATTCTCTGAATGTCAAATAACGTTGTTTTATTTTCTTATTAAAGTTAGATTGATGTTGAGCCCCCCCCCACAGCCCCAGGATTGTACCCACAGCTGCGGGAAGTAGGGATGCTGCCGCACCCCCTGAAAAATCTTGATGATGTGGCTCAGTTGATAGAGCATGGTGCTTGCTATGCTAGGGTTCTGGGTTTGATTCCCACAGAGGACCAGTACAAAAATCTGTGCACTCACTACTGTAAGTTGCTCTGGATAAGAGTGTTTACTAACATGGAAAAGGAATGAATAGACCATTTCAATTTTCACATAGAAATGAGTTGCAAAGTATTTCAAGAAAATGGATAACATATCAATAAAGTTTTTTTTAAATATTCCACAAGTATTTTAAAATGACCTGTTTTGTACAGATTATTATCAGACTCAAGTTAAAAATGCTGGTAAACACTCCAATACATTTGGTACATTTCTCCCCCCACAAAAGCAGTGCATTGGCCTGTATTAGCGGACCGACATATAGACACTCCATATACACTCCCCTTGTCGTCGCAGCAACCCCACCCCCAAACTACTTCCAGCGGCTATGATAATACCTCTAATATGTAGCCTATGCCGAGTCTCCAACAATCGAATGTTCCGGTTTTGGAAAGAGCCTGTGACTCGACTTCAGCTTTTGGACATGAAGGTGACCAGCCATCTTAACTCCTCCACATTTACTGGATTGATTGAACAGTACAGAAGAGAACCTCCCCAGACAGTTATTTTATTTTTTATAAACAATATTTATGGGATCTAGTTTCAGGCGTTTATTTTAAACCTGCTACGTTAGGTTAACGGATGGGTAATGATGGATGGCGCAAGATGCTAAAGGTTATTAGAGCGCCCTCTAGGGTATAGATACATGACATGGCCAAATGTTTTTACATGTTTGTACATTTTTGTTTTAACAAAGGTTCTCAGGGGATGCTCCTGTATCCAAATAAAATATTTTATCTATAAAAAATAAATACCTGGTGTGTCCTTATGGAATTGTACAGTTTTTTTTATCAGCTTTTACAAATTCATTTTGTAGCGGTCTTTTACTGACATCCGGGCACCGGATGTCTAGTAAGCACCGTCCACTGTATAGTAAGCAAATTAACGATGTTTTCCCTTTTTCGTACCTATATATTTTTGTGAATTTCCAAAAATGTTTTGCCATTCATGTAAATTGTAATTTTCTCAGACATTTCTGTCTGTTTAGTTAAAAAATGAAATGTGAACATTGTGATGTATTGAAGATATCCATCTTCAACAATAGTCTGAGGTTAAATATTGTCCATACAGAGATGCAGGCAAGTAACCTACTACTATGGTGATTATGTACAATGTAGGATTTATTGTGTAAATGTTATTTAATAAAAATAAAAACACTTTATTTGCAGCTTCAAAAAATATGTATTTTTGTTATTTTATTTAACCAGGTAGGCTAGTTGAGAACAAGTTCTCATTTACAACTGCGACCTGGCAAAGATAAAGCAAAGCAGTGCGACACAAACAACAGAGTTACACATGGAATAAACAAGAGCAGTCAATAACACAATAGAAGAAAAGAAAGTCTATACACAGTGTTCAAACGGCGTGAGGAGGTAAGGCAATATATAGGCCATAGTAGCGAAGTAATTACAATTTAGCAAATCAACACTGGAGTGATAGATGTGCAAGTAGAAATACTGGTGTGCAAAAGAGCAGAAAAGTAAATAAAAACAATAAGGGGATGAGGTAGGTAGAATGGATGGGCTATTTACAGATGGGCTATGTACAGCTGCAGCGATCGGTTAGCTGCTCAGATAGCTGATGTTTAAAGTTAGTGAGGGAAATAAGTCTCCAGCTTCAGCGATTTTTTTGCAATTCGTTCTAGTCATTCGCAGCAGAGAAATGGAAGGAAAGGCAGCCAAAGGAGGTGTTGGCTTTGAGGATGACCAGAGAGATATACCTGCTGGAGCGCGTGCTACGGGTGGGTGTTGTTATCGTGACCAGTGAGCTGAGTTAAGGCGGAGCTTTACCTAGCAAAGACTTATAGATGACCTGGAGCCAGTGGGTCTGGCGACGAATATGTAGCGAGGGCCAGCAGACGAGAGCATACAGGTCGCAGTGGTGGGTGGTATATGGGGCTTTGGTGACAAAACGGATGGCACTGTGATAGACTGCATCCAGTTTGTTGAGTAGAGTGTTGGAGGCTATTTTGTAAATGACATCGCCGAAGTCAAGGATCGGTAGGATAGTCAGTTTTACGAGGGTATGTTTGGCAACTTGAGTGAAGGAGGCTTTGCTGCGAAATAGGAAGACGATTCTAGATTTAATTTTGGATTGGAGATGTTTAATGAGTCTGGAAGGAGAGTTTACAGTCTAGCCAAACACCTAGGTTTTTGTAGTTGTCCACATATTCTTAAGTCAGAACCGTCCAGAGTAATGTTGCTAGTCGGGCGGGCGGGTGTGGGCAGCAAACGGTTGAAAAGCATGCATTTAGTTTTTACTAGCATTTAAGAGCAGTTGGAGGCGACGGAAGGAGTGTTGTATGCCATTGAAGCTCGTTTGGAGGTTTGGTAACACAGTGTCCAATGAAGGGCCAGATGTATACAGAATGGTGTCGTCTGCGTAGAGGTGTATCAGGGAACCAGCTCGGAAACCGGATTGCACAGGGGAGACGGTACGGTGGGATTCAAAATGGTCAGTGATCTATTTATTAACTTGGCTTTCGAAGACTTTAGACATGCAGGGTAGGATAAATATAGGTCTATAACAGTTTGGGTCTAGAGTGTCACCCCCTTTGAAGAGGGGGATGACCGCTGCAGCTTTCCAATCTTTAGGGATCTCGGACGATACGAAAGAGAGGTTGATCAAACTAGTAATGGGGGTTGCAACAATGGCGGCGGATAATTTTAGAAAGAGAGGGTCCAGATTGTCTAGGCCAGCTGATTTGTAAGGGTCCAGGGTTTGCAGCTCTTTCAGAACATCTGCTATCTGGATTTGGGTGAAGGAGAAGCTGGGGAGGCTTGGGCAAGTAGCTGCGGGTTGGAATAGCCAGGAGGAAAGCATGGCCAGCTGTAGAGAAATGCTTCTTGAAATTCTCGATTATCATGGATTTATCAGTGGTGACAGTGTTACCTAGCCTCAGTGCAGTGGGCAGCTGGGAGGAGGTGCTCTTATTCTCCATGGACTTTACAGTGTCCCAAAATTTTGGGAGTTGCAAATGGATGCAAATGTCTGTTTGAAAAAGCTAGCCTTTGCTTTCCTGATTGACTGCGTGTATTCGTTTCTGACTTCCCTGAAAAGTTGCATAACGCGGGGACTATTCGATGCTAGTGCAGTCCACCACAGGATGTTTTTTGCTGGTCGAGGGCAGTCAGGTCTGGAGTGAACCAAGGGCTATATCTGTTCTTAGTTCTAATTTTTTTGTAAGGGGCATCCTTATTTAAAATGGTGAGGAAAAAACTTTTAAAGAACAACCAGGCATCATCAACTGACGGGATGAGTTCAATATCCTTCCAGGATACCCGGGCCAGGTCCATTAGAAAGGCCTGCTCGCAGAAGTGTTTTAGGGAGTGTTTAACAGTGAAGAGGGGTGGTCGTTTGACCGCCTTCCCATAGCGGATGCAGGCAGTGATCGCTGAGATCCTGATCGAAAACAGCAGAGGTGTATTTGGAGGGCAAGTTGGTCAGAATAATATCTAAGAGGGTGCCCATGTTTACGGATTTAGGGTTGTACCTGGTGGGTTCCTTGATAATTTGTGTGAGATTGAGGGCATCTACCTTAGATTGTAGGACTGCCAGGGTGTTAAGCATATCCCAGTTTAGGCCACCTAACAGAATGAATTCTGAAGATAGATGGTGGGCAATCAATTCACATATGGTGGCCAGGGCACAGCTTGGAGCTGAGGGGGGTCTATAACAGGCGGCAACAGTGAGAGATTTATTTCTGGAGAGATGTATTTTTTAAATTAGAAGCTCGAACTGTTTGGGCATAGACCTGGAAAGTATGACAGAACTTTGCAAGCTATCTCTGCAGTAGATTGCAACTCCCCCCCCTTTGGCAGTTCTAGCTTGATGGAAAATGTTGTAGTTGGGGATGGAAATCTCCACATTTTGTGGCCTTCCTAAACCAGGATTCAGACATGGCAAGGACATCATGGTTTGCGGAGTGTGCTAAAGCAGTGAGTAAAACAAATTTAGGGAGGAGGCTTCTGATGTTAACATGCATGACGGGATGAAAGGCTTTTTTCGGTTACAGAAGTCAACAAATGAGAGAGCCTGGGGACACGCAGGGCCTGGGTTAACCTCCACATCACCCGAGGAACAGAGGAGTAGGATGAAGGTATGCCTAAAGGCTATCAAAACTGGTCGTCTAGTGCGTTGGGGACAGAGAATAAAAGGAGCAGATGTATGGGCATGGGTAGGATAGAACTTATTGCTGTCTAAACTGTCCACTTAAATACTAAACTTTAAACGTTTTTAATGACAATAGTTTCTGGACATTTACAGGCAATTTACGAGCTCATCATCCACAAAAACATAAATTTACTCATTGCTCCCCCCCAAAAAATCTGAAGTCGGAACTATTTTTTCCTTTAGACCATGTTTCCTGGGGCGGGAAGCTCTTCTGTTACACCAAACATGGTTGCTTCCTTCAGCAGGTATGCGAATGTTGTGTTTTTGTTTTAATCTTATTTGAATGTTTCTATATAATATTAAACTAATGTACATTTATTCAGCCTACGATTTAACTAATTTAGTCGAGTAACTCATTCATGAAATGTAGACGATTAATTTAGCAATGCATTCGAATAACATCCGCCAGTTTCACAGCAAGGCGCAGCAGCCACAGACAATGAGTTAGTTATAAAATATCTTTGGCGCTGCTGAACCAGCATCTTGGGTTTACAGGAGACGTTGAATATGGCGATTTTCCTTTAAGCGCATTCAACTTGCTATTCTCCAGCTTTTCAAGATTAATGTCACACGTTTGGTACTTACCAAAGAATTGAGTTTGGCTGAACAACTAACGTTAGTATTGTAATGACGTTACTGCCGTTCCGGCCGGTGTGTACTCCACCCCCCTAAAATCAAAATTCAAAGTTACATGCAACCGAAAATAATCGTATCGTTTTTGAGAAAATGCCAAATCCACCTCTTCTGCACCACCAATAAAATGACCAATTACTACCACGCACAGTTCGGCTGATCCAGCAGCAGAAAAGGTCATTGATTTGATCACCTTCAACAGTTTATGAACGCCATACCTATCTGTTGTTTCACCCGCGCTACACCGAACGCAATAATATTTCATGTAAGTAGACAATATAGGGTACTTTTAAAGTTGTATATTTCTAATTAAGCTTTATTTTGTGTTTTAAATCCATTACTAATATTGCAGGATGTGCAAAACTGGCATTCATTCGATTGCATGTGACTTTTTTATTTCGACTATTTTTGGAAGTACATACCGTCAAAAGGTAGTAATGACGATAGTTGCTCAGCGAAACTCCATTCTTTGGTAAATTTCGAACGTATTTTGACATTATTACGCTTGAAAGGCTGATGAATGGTAAGTGGAATGACTGCTTCCTGGGTTTAAAGGAGAATTGACGGATCGAGTGCTTGTGATTTGCTTGCATAGATAGCTACATTTTCCAACCAATATACATAAGTACTGGTATGGGGATGATGAGTTGGCAGCTATGTTGTTTTTGAAAATAATTGTATTTGCATGATAATGCCACGGTTTATAATATAATAGCTACAAAGCATTTCACCCTCGTGTCATTTATACAGATACTTCAGTTTTTGATTGAACTGCATTTGGAGGTTGACTCAATCAAGATGGACGAAGAGCCAGAGAGAGCCAAGCGTTGGGAGGGAGGTTATGAGCGAACATGGTAAGGCGCTCACTAAACGTAAGCTTAGGATGAATATAATTATTGGGCTGTTGTATGAGTTTTCACATTTGCTCTTCACCAACTTCATCCTGCAGCAGTCACCTGCATTGTAAGAGGCTCTATTGGCAACCCGTCTTTTAGGGTGTTATTGTTTGACTCAAGCAAACATCACCAAAGACGTGACTGAAACGGGAAACAATTTGCCGTAATTCATGAGTGGCCCGCAGTGAATAAATACATGTGTTTGAGGCTCTGTCTCACTAATTGGTTGTGTAATGTACACACACATGATTTTAGTTTGTGTGTTTTAAATTTTTTTTTAATAAAGATTGGCAACACTGCCATGTTAATCTGAGCCTCGCTGTTAAAAAAACACATTAGTGTCTGACTTTTCGCTGTCACAGATGCACCTCCCCTGACTAAACTCCTCGACTTTGGTCTACAGTGAGGCTGCAACAGCCTTACCACTGAAATGCGGACACTGACTGACTGTCTGTCCGTCTGTCCATATAGGGAGATCTTGAAGGAGGACGAGTCTGGATCTCTCAAAGCCACTGTAGAGGAAATCCTTTTCCAGGCCAAAAGGAAAAGGGTGTTTGAGAGTCATGGACAAGTTCGGCTTGGGATGGTGAGTTGATTCCTCACCCTCTATTTGCCTTCTCAGATGCCATGTACTTCTTCAGTAAAGTAATAATGATAACACTACAATATCACGTGTTCCAGATGCGTCACCTGTACGTGGTAATTGACACCTCTAGAACCATGGAAGACCAGGACCTGAAACCCAACCGCCTCACCTCTACACTCAAGGTGAGGAATAGGAGGAGGATCGAGGAAGAGGAGGGGATGGTAGAGATGAGGAGGAGTAATCCAAATACTTGTGAAACATATGGAGCTGAAAAATATTTTGATTTTGTTTTCTCTCTCTCTCTTCAACTCTGCAGCTGGTGGAATATTTTGTTGAGGAATACTTTGACCAGAACCCCATCAGTCAGGTAGGCCCTCGTTCCACCATTCAATTAGAGTGGGTTTTGTTGTCCCACTGTCATTCGTTCCTGAGCGTTTGTCAATGTAAGCAGCCCTTGGAGCCTGGTTCCTCTCTAGGTTTCTTCCCAGGTTCCAGCCTTTCTAGGGAGTTTTTTTTTCTAGCCACAGATACCTCTGCATTGCTTGCTCTTTGGGGTTTTAGGCAGGGTGTCTGTAAAGCACTTTGTAACACCTCCGGATGTAAAAAGGTGCTTCATGAAATACATTTGATGGATTGCTACGTCAGCAACGGTGTGTCCTCCTACTATATGGTCTAGTAAGCTAAGAGAACTTAGTCCCTCCTATGGTCTCCTCTTCAGGTGGGCATCATCACCACAAAGAACAAGAGAGCGGAGAAGCTGACTGACCTGGCAGGTGAGAGGTCCGCCTTGGGTCATTCTACGAGGTGTCCCAATTTCCCCTAAGCTTATTCAATATAAGTGCTGTACTTTTTTTTGTGTTTGTTTTTTTGACATGTTTAAAATAGTTTTCATTTTTATAGATTTATTTTCCATTGTAGGCATTAATGTTTGTGGCTTGCTGGTGTTTTGAGAGTGCATGTTAGTTGTGTGCTGGTTACAGTTCTGCTTGACAGTGCTGTTATTCTATCCACAGGGAACCCAAAGAAGCACATTGATGCCCTGAAGAAAGCAAAGGACTCTACGTGTGGAGGAGAACCCTCTCTATATAACTCCCTCAGCCTGGCCATGCAGACTCTCAAGTATGCTTCCTGTGTGGTGTGTGTGTGTGTGTGGTGTGTATATCCATATACTTTTATTTTGTCCCAAGATGTATGATCCACTTTGTCTTTTCACCATCACCCCCTGGCTCTCCTCAGACACATGCCAGGCCACAGCAGCAGAGAAGTCCTCATCATCTTCAGTAGTCTCACCACATGTGACCCAGCTAACATCTACGAGCTGGTCAAGGTAACAGCAGATCTGGCTGTCTCTGTCTCTATCACTTACATCCAGGCTGTATCACATTCGGCCGTGATTGGGAGTACCATACGGCAGCACACAATTGGCCGTGATTGGGAGTCCCATACGGCAGCACACAATTGGCCCAGCGTCGTCCGGGTTTGGCCGGTGTAGGCAGTCATTGTAAATAAGAATTTGTTCTTATTAACTGACTTGCCTAGTTCAATAAAGGTTAATAATTTTATCTCTCACTTTCCCCAGATGTTTTTCTCTGGTGTTTTCTCTCATGTAGAAACTCTGGTGTAGTTTCTATGTGGTCTTTCTCCTTGTCTCACTGATCTCTCGCTGGTGTCTCCCATTTCATATCTCTGATCTCTCCCTGATCTCTCACCGGTGTCTCCCATTTCATATCTCTGGTGTTTTCTCTGTTCTCCATCAGACTCTGAAGGCTCTGAAGATCCGTGTGTCTGTGATTGGCCTGTCAGCCGAGGTGCGTGTTTGCACGGTGCTCACCAGAGAGACCGGGGGGTCGTACCATGTGATCCTGGATGAGAGCCACTTCAGAGAGCTGCTGATGTTTCATGTGAAGCCTCCTCCTGCTACCTCCTCCTCCGAGTGTTCCCTCATACGCATGGGTCAGACACACATAGAGCTTCAGCACATCGACTGGCTCAGTCCTAACCACACAATGTTATTTCTGAGCTCCAGTGTTTCTATTCTCTCTCCCTCCAGGTTTCCCCCAGCACACCATAGCTTCTATATCAGACCAGGATGCCAAGCCTTCTTTCAGCCAGGCCCATCTGGACAGCACTAGTGGTGGTCCCGGTCTGTCTATGGGAGGGTACTTCTGTCCACAGTGCCAGGCCAAGTACACTGAGCTACCTGTCGAGTGTAAAGTCTGTGGTACGTGGTGCCTAGCTTACTGTGAAGTCTACCGAGTGTTTAAGTCTGGTGTGTGGTGTCTAGCCGAGTGTTTAAGCCTAGTGGGTGGTGTCTAGCCGAGTGTGTGGTGTCTAGCCGAGTGTTTGTCCCAATCGTCTCTCCTTCTTCACTTGTTTACTATTTCCCACATCTTAATGCATTGGTTTGCTGTAGGCACGGGCTAGAGGGAGTTTCTCAAAGCAATCATTTCCTTTCATATCGGGAAGTGAACAAGTGTACACTTCGGGAGGAAGGCATTTTGGGAAATACCTTCTGCGTACATACATTGAGATGACCCGTGTGTGTACTACTACAGACGTGACTAAAGTGTGTGTGCTCCCCCAGGGCTGACACTTGTCTCCGCTCCTCACCTGGCCCGCTCCTTCCACCACCTCTTCCCCCTGGAGGCCTTCCAGGAGAGTCCTCTGCTGCTGCACCACACAGAGAGGTTCTGTGAAGCCTGCCAGGGGGAGCTGAAAGACAAGAGTGTGTTCACGTGTCCGTCGTGCAACAGTGTGTTCTGCGTGGAGTGTGACCTGTTCATCCACGACACGCTGCACTGCTGCCCCTCTTGCATCCACAGCCGCAGTGCCCCCTGAGATGCTCTGGTCAAAAGTAGAGGACTATGTAGGACTTATGGGAAACCTCAGACAAGTGCCAATATACCTGCACACACTTTAAAGATGTTTACTCATTTGGAGGGCCTTCAGTGCTTTGGGCCCTTACAGAATTTACCTCTGGAGTTGTGTTGCTAGGAAATTTGGAATTGACTTTGGCCGTATTGCTTGGAGTTGACTTTGGAGTTGTCCTGTATCCAGGCTGACATCTAAAGCTAGAGGACTGACTTTACCTCAATGATGGTAGGATTGAGATGGAACTGCTGAAACTCTGAGCATCGATATCACCGGATGGCTCTGGCAGCAGCATAGAATGGACCAAACCTTTTCAATAAACTTCAGCTCTTTTGTAGAGATCTTATTGTATGTTCTCTTTATTCATTTAGACTCGTCTGTCTGTCCCCATCTCTTAGCCAGAGCCTTCCATTAAATGACAGGGTTTTACGATCAATATTTTTCATTTCAGTATTTTAACAAAATACAGATTCTTTTCAACATTTTAATTCTCACAAAATCTGAAAAACACACAGGCAACAAACAAAAAAGCCCCAGCAGGGCATCTGAGATCAGTGCATGTACTGCATTGAGACATTACGACGCCAAATCATTACATCATAAATGCAGCAAAAACACACCAAGATCAGCAAAAACACACAACACAAGTGAGGCAACAAATGCAATAGAAGGAGCCTCCTCTGAGATGCAGGACTGGGCTGTTTCTCCTGGGAACAGTAACCAAGGTAACGCTTATGTGGAGAAAATCTCCTGGTAGTTATGATCCCCTAAGAAGTGGGGACAACCATTTTTTATATATATATATATATATATATAAAAAAAGGCTCACATATTTATGCTGACAGTATTGTATAATAAATTCATCACACAAAAAAATGACAAACCGAGTCGTAGACACGTCTGTTTTAAAAGTTGAGGTGAGGATAACTGATTAACTGAGTCAATTCTTATAAATTTACCGAAGATGAAAAATTAAAAACAAAAATGCGCCATCCAGTGTTACCAACACTGCTCAATGCACTGAGGAAATATTATTCTTTAAAAGGTGAGTCGAGATTGACAAATATACAAATCATCTTGCATCATAAATAACTACTCAATATTATTTCTACATCCGTTAGTCACAATTTCCGCATAATTGATCCCGGTTTTGATGCTCTCAAACAGCCATAATCATTCTGCGATCTAGACGAGGGATTATCGACGAGATTCAGCCGCGGGATGATTTTTCTCTTGAGCGGGGGAGCCGGTACATAATTACAAATCATTTGTAGACAGCAAGAAGCCCAAACAGATATAATGTTTGACGAAAACATAATTTCGAACCTTGCTTACATTTGTATACGATCACGTCTCCCTATTATGCGTGATAATACTTTGGAACAGATTTCTTAAATTAAAATCAGCTGGTTGATTTCCTGGTGTTTTTAATATTTTATGTCCCAACAATAAAAAAAATATTTTCTCAGAAAACTCGGGGGGGCCAAATAAAACCAGCTACGGGCCAAATTCGGCCCAAATTCGAACCCTGCTCTAGACCCCTCCATGCCCTGTACTGCATAGAAGGCCTATAGATCCTCGTGGCCCCGTGTCTCTGTCCTGGCTCCCTGGGCCTGTCTGTCCAGCCAGGCCTTTAGCTGGGGCAGGTGCTGGTCCATCCAGCGGATGTTCTCTTCAATGCTCTCATATGTCTGCTGAATACACCTCAGACCAGAACCTGTCTCCTCAGACAGAGAGTCAAAGAACCCGCGAACCTGGGGGGGGAGGAGACATGGGCAGACTGCTTACAATAGATCTCAAACACATCTACTATATACAGCTAAATGTGAGCCTATGAACAAGCAGACAGTAATACACTAACAGTAGGGTAGTTATTATGAGGGAAACATTTGAGTGCCTTTTGAATTTTGTAGTTATTACAGCTGACAAAAACTATATAGCTACATAACGTAAGGTAATGGTAGTGGTATTATCAAACACCAGAGTAGACAGACTCTTACCTCGTCCAGCATCTCCCTGGTGGAGTACTGGTTGGTCACACCGGTCACCATGCCTGAGATAGAGTGGGACCCCAGGTCAAACCTACAGGTCAAAAGGTCATGGGGGTTAGGTATACAGACACGTCGAAAAGAAAATTACAACTTTATGCAAATGATCAGCAACGCAACCAAATAATAATCAATCAGAGGGAGGGTTTTGCTAGCTAGTTTTGACACCATGCTGGACAGGCTAACAGCCAACAGTTCTGCTTTGCATGCTGTTCTGAAGATACACCATGAGGGGAGATCTTGGTGATTCCTTACTACAAGGTAGTTTCTAGTATAACCATGGCGTAAGATCATTAGACTCACTTCTTCACCAGTGTGTGCCAGTTGTGTCTGAGGAAGTCCCAGGCCAGCTTGTACCCTTTGGGGTTCCTGCTGACAGAGATGACCACATGAGGAAGGTCCTGAGTCTTCATCACCTCGCCCATAAGACTCTGCTCCATTAACCTGGGGGGGGGGAGAGACACAGGGGGTGTGAGGGAGAGGTCAAACCACCGCATCTGCTATGCAAAGTGGCAGAGCTAAAGCGTTGTTTGTCAGACCAGGAGACATCCCGCAAAACAGTCTTCTCATGAAAACGTAGCGCCACGTAACGGTGAGACTCTCACGAACACGATGGCGTTCTCCGTTTTGCTCTGCGACGCCCACAAACCCCCCGGGACTCGTCTGAAGGTAACCGGGTATCAGTTTAAAACATTTATGGAAGTATGAAGGTCGTTTTGAGCCAACATAAAAGGGGTTAAATATGTGATATAGATTTAGGACAGACAATTGAAAACGTTATTCCTTATCTTTATTCTGGACTGTCTGTTTTTCCATTTATGAATGTTATTCAGTGTATTTCTATTGGCTATAGTAGTAAAGCCCAAATTCTCAATTTTTTTTTATACCTACCGGGGTCCTAAAATTCTAAATCAAATAGCTAAATGATCCATGGTATGACCGCACCTCAAAGGTTTAGACTTTTAGAGGTTTAAATGCAATACAGAGCAGCAAGAAAGCAGAGCAGCAAGTTATGAGGACTGTAGCTTACAGAGAGATAGTTCTGAGGACTGTAGCTTACAGAGAGATAGTTCTGAGGACTGTAGCTTACAGAGAGATAGTTCTGAGGACTGTAGCTTACAGAGAGATAGTTCTGAGGACTGTAGCTTACAGAGAGATAGTTCTGAGGACTGTAGCTTACAGAGAGATAGTTCTGAGGACTGTAAGCAGGAGAGATAGTTATGAGTGTTGTAAGCAGGAGAGATAGTTATGAGTGTTGTAAGCAGGAGAGATAGTTATGAGGACTGTAAGCGGGAGAGATAGTTATGAGAACTGTAAGCGGGAAAGATAGTTATGAGGACTGTAAGCAGGATAGATAGTTCTGAGGACTGTAAGCAGGAGAGATAGTTATGAGGACTGTAAGCAGGAGAGATAGTTATGAGGACTGTAAGCAGGAGAGATAGTTCTGAGGACTGTAAGCGGGAGAGATAGTTCTGAGGACTGTAAGCGGGAGAGATAGTTCTGAGGACTGTAAGCGGGAGAGATAGTTCTGAGGACTGTAAGCGGGAGAGATAGTTCTGAGGACTGTAAGCGGGAGAGATAGTTCTGAGTGTTGTAAGGAGGAGAGATCGTTCTGAGTGATGTAAGCGGGAGAGATAGTTATGACTGTTGTAAGCAGGAGAGATAGTTCTGAGTGATGTAAGGAGGAGAGAGTTCTGAGGACTATACGCAGGAGAGATAGTTCTGAGTACTGTAAGCAGGAGAGATAGTTCTGAGTGATATAAGCAGGAGAGATAGTTCTGAGTGATGTAAGCAGGAGAGATAGTTATGAGGACTATAAGCAGGAGAGATAGTTCTGAGTGATGTAAGCAGGAGAGATAGTTCTGAGTGATGTAAGCAGGAGAGATAGTTATGAGGACTGTAAGCAGGAGAGATAGTTCTGAGTGTTGTAAGCATGAGAGATAGTTCTGAGTGATGTAAGCAGGAGAGATAGTTCTGAGTGATGTAAGCAGGAGAGATAGTTCTGAGTGATGTAAGCAGGAGAGATAGTTATGAGGACTGTACGCAGGAGAGATAGTTCTGAGTGATGTAAGCAGGAGAGATAGTTATGAGTGATGTAAGCAGGAGAGATAGTTATGAGGACTGTAAGCAGGAGAGATAGTTCTGAGTGATGTAAGCAGGAGAGATAGTTCTGAGTGATGTAAGCAGGAGAGATAGTTATGAGACGTTCTTCATGTTAACCCACCGCTTTAGCTTGTGTTGCAGAGGGCTGATGGACAGGGCAGACTTGATGCGGCTCTTGACAGATGTGTGCTGCGAATGGCGGTACTTCTCAAAGAGGAAATCCCACCCCTCTGGGTCACGAGCACCAATGGCAAACACCGCCAAGCTGACATCACTGGGGAGACTGAGGAAGAAGAGAGAGAAAGTGGGGGTTGTCCCAATACTCTAGCATGCTCTCCTTCTTTTCTCTCTTTACCTTCAGGACAAAAAAAAATGTTTATTTTCATTGAATTGAATGGTTTGACCTCTGACCTCATGTTGCCGTCGGAGGCCCTCCACTTGTTGAAGAGGTGTGTGGCGGTAGCGACACAGTGGGGATGGTTCCTGACAGAACCGAACAGCAGCAGGTAGCTCCTTAGAACCCTCTGGGAAACAGAGCCCTCGTCACTCCACGTCTGACGGTCTATCAAACCCCGGAACAGCTCCACGATGTAGCCCTGACAAACAGATATATCTCTATTCAATCCATCAATCAAACGTATTGATAAAGACCTTTTTACATCAACAGTTGTCACAACCTCTCGTCCCCGAAGAGCAAGCAGAAGCACAGTGACAAAAGCTCTGTCAAAGAACTCTGGAAGAAAGAAACCTGAAGAGGAACCAGACTCTCTTACCTTCATCTGGTTCTCCAGACCCTCCATGTCTCTCTTCTCCATCAGTTTGTAGAGAGGGACCAGCTCCCCCAGACCCTGGGTGACAGGCATGATGTCTGTCTCCTTGGACAGATACAGAGACAGGTCCAAGGCTGTGTCCAGTCCTACCTTACCAACACTACAAAGGAGAAAGGGGACATGGTGTTAGGGACAGATACTGGGACAGGTCCAAGGCTGTGTCCAGTCCTACCTTACCAACACTACAAAGGAGAAAGGGGACATGGTGTTAGGGACAGATACTGGGACAGGTCCAAGGCTGTGTCCAGTCCTACCTTACCAACACTACAAAGGAGAAAGGGGACATGGTGTTAGGGACAGATACTGGGACAGGTCCAAGGCTGTGTCCAGTCCTACCTTACCAACACTACAAAGGAGAAAAGGGGACATGGTGTTAGGGACAGATACTGGGACAGGTCCAAGGCTGTGTCCAGTCCTACCTTACCAACACTACAAAGGAGAAAAGGGACATCACACATGCGACTATTCTGTGTTGAGCGGATAAAGTGATCATGTTGAAACACGTCCTCCTATACGCTCACAGTTATAATGTAACTTTAGTTGTGATACCAACCCTTCGGCTGTTGTTTTGATCTGTAATACAAGGCTGCATGATGCCACTCTAATTTTAAAAATAAATCAAAAAGTCTCATGAAAGGCATACGCTCTTCTCTGTTTCTTACGTAGGCTGCACACACTCCATCAGTCTCTCATTCAACAAGAGGTTACCCTGCCAGGTAGGCTGCACACACTCCATCAGTCTCTCATTCAACAAGAGGTTACCCTGCCAGGTAGACTGCACACACTCCATCTGTCTCTCATTCAACAAGAGGTTTCCCTGCCAGGTAGACTGCACACACACCGCGGTTATGTTTTGAATATGCCAGGTAGACTGCACACACACTGCGGTTATGTTTTGAATATGCCAGGTAGGCTGCACACACTCCATCTGTCTCTCATTCAACAAGAGGTTACCCTGCCAGGTAGGCTGCACACACTCCATCAGTCTCTCATTTGAAGGTTACCCTGCCAGGTAGGCTGCACACACTCCATCTGTCTACATTTGAATATGCCAGGTAGGCTGCACACACACCGTGGTTACATTTTGAATATGCCAGGTAGGCTGCACACACACTGCGGTTATGTTTTGAATATGCCAGGTAGGCTGCACACACTCCATCTGTCTTACATTCAACAAGAATATGCCAGGTAGGCTGCACACACTCCATCAGTCTACATTTTGAATATGCCAGGTAGGCTGCACACACACCATCAGTTACATTTGAATATGCCAGGTAGGCTGCACACACTCCACCTGTCTCTCATTTTTGAATATGCCAGGTAGGCTGCACACACTCCATCAGTCTCTCATTCAACAAGATTTTTCCCTGCCAGGTAGGCTGCACACACTCCATCAGTCTTCATTTTGAAGGTTACCCTGCCAGGTAGGCTGCACACACACCATCAGTCTCTCATTCAACAAGTTATGTTTTGACCCTGCCAGGTAGGCTGCACACACACTCCATCAGTCTCTCATTCAAGAAGAGGTTATCCTGCCAGGTAGGCTGCACACACTCCATCAGTCTCTCATTCAACAAGAGGTTACCCTGCCAGGTAGGCTGCACATACACCGCGGTTACATTTTGAATATGCCAGGTAGGCTGCACACACACCGCGGTTACATTTTGAATATGCCAGGTAGGCTGCACACACACCGTGGTTACATTTTGAATATGCCAGGTAGGCTGCACACACACCGCGGTTATGTTTTGAATATGCCAGGTAGGCTACACACACACACACACACCGAGGTTACATTTTGAATATGCCAGGTAGGCTACACACACACACCGCGGTTACATTTTGAATATGCCAGGTAGGCTGCACACACACCGTGGTTACATTTTGAATATGCCAGGTAGGCTGCACACACACCATGGTTATGTTTTGAATATGCCAGGTAGGCTACACACACACACACACACACACACACCGCGGTTACATTTTGAATATGCCAGGTAGGCTACACACACACCGTGGTTACGTTTTAATATGCCAGGTAGGATACACAGGTTGTAAAGCAGATTAAATGCGCTTCATGTTAAGAATTGAACAATAAATATAGCAGTGTTAGAAAGTGGGAATCCTCTTTTAAATAGTGGCACGTCTAAACGATTTTTTTTTTTTTACACAATGACTGGGCTTATAAGAACACGGAACTCTGTAGGCTATGTGCTCTCCAACCCTGTTCCGACTCTGTAGGCTATGTGCTCTCCAATCCTGTTCACTCTGTAGGCTATGTGCTCTCCAACCCTGTTCCGACTCTGTAGGCTATGTGCTCTCCAACCCTGTTCCGACTCTGTAGGCTATGTGCTCTCCAACCCTGTTCCGACTCTGTAGGCTATGTGCTCTCCAACCCTGTTCCAGGTGAGCATTTCTCCTTTGCCAAGATAATTCATCCACCTGACAGGTGTGGCATATCAAGAAGCTGATGAAACTCCATGATCATTACACAGGTGCACCTTGCGCTGGGGACAATAAAAGGCCACTCTAAAATGTGCAGTTTTGTCACATAACACAATGACACAGATCTCTCAGGTTTTGGTTTTGAGAGAGCGTGCAATTGACATGCTGACTGCATGAATGTCCACCAAAGCTGTTGCCAGATAATTGAATGTTCATTTCTCTACAATAAGCCAGCTCCAATGTCGTTTTAGAGAATTTGGTAGTACGTCCAACCAGCCTCACAACCGCAGACCACGTATAACCACACCGGCCCAGGACCTCCACATACGGCTTTTTCACCTGAGGTATTATCTGAAACCAGCCCCCCGGACAGCTGATGAAACTGAGGACTATTTCTGTCTGTAATAAAGCCCTTTTGTGGGGAAAAACTCATTCCCATTGGCTGGGCCTGGCTCTCAAGTGGGTGGGCCTATGCCCTTCCAGGCCCACCCATGGCTGTGCCCCTGCCCAGTCATGTGAAATACATATGTTAGGGCATAATACATTTATTTCAATTGACTGATTTCCTCATATGAACTGCAACTTAGTAAAATCGTTGAAATTGTTGAATGTTGCATTTATATTTTTGAGCAGTATACATAAAAAACGACATTGAAAAAAAACAACATTTTACAATATTATACACTATGTTGACAGACTGACCTGACCAATTGGAAGGCATTGTTTATGAGGGAGGCGCGGTCGTTGGAGCTCAGAGCCCTGTGATTGGTCAGCAGCAGGGAGGTCAGAGAACGCCAGCCTTCCCCCTCGTAATGGACCATGTAGTAACCACTCATATCCACGTTAAACTTGACCCACTCCACCTCCTCTGGTAGGTACAGCACGTCTAGAGGGGGACGTAGTTAGTTAGTATACTATAACTATACTGTTACCAGGCGAGACTAATGCTAGAACTGTTAGGTCACAAACCCCAGACAGAGACGCCTACCTGTCCTGGTCTTGAGCAGGAAGCGATGCACTGTGTTGGAGCTGCTGGTGATGTAGGTCAGAGGAACCTGCCACAGGAAGCTGCATGTGGGGGAGGGGGGTCAGGAGTTAATATTGAATGACTTGGTTATTCACAAACACCTGAATTACCAAGCCTGAACTACCATCTCTACAAAGGAAATTAAACTATGATGTTTCCTGGATATCTAGTACCAACTGCCCAGTCAAAGAGGGTTAAAATCCTCCCTACTGCCCTCTGACACATTCTCTCTCACTGACATCTGACACATTCTCTCTCACTGCCCTCTGACACATTCTCTCTCACTGCCCTCTGACACATTCTCTCTCACTGCCCTCTGACACATTCTCTCTCACTGCCATCTGACACATTCTCTCTCACTGACATCTGTTCAATAAAACCAGAAAATGGGAAAGGACTGGGAATTATCTTACCCGTGTGTCTGTGAGGGATCGTCGGTCTTGAGGTATCTCTCCTGGCTGAGTCTGACCTGGCGACCCCTGACCTCTACAGTGACCAGGGGAAACCCCTCCTGCAGCGTCCACGTGTCCATGATGGCCCTCACATCCAGCTGATCGCCTGAGTACCACTTCTACACGAACACACACGCACAGACACAGTCACCTGAGTACCACTTCTACACGAACACACACGCACAGACACAGTCACCTGAGTACCACTTCTACAACACAAACACACACGCTCAGACACAGTCACCGGAGTACCACTTCTACAACAAGCCAGGAAGGACACAGGACATGAACACTATAAGACATTAACTGTTGTAGTGTGTTGACTGTTACAGTGTGTTGACTGTTAGTGTGTTGACTGTTAGTGTGTTGACTGTTGCAGTGTGTTGACTGTTAGTGTGTTGACTGTTAACGTGTGTTGACTGTTAGTGTGGTGACTGTTAGTGTGTTGACTGTTAGTGTGTTGACTGTTGCAGTGTGTTGACTGTTAACGTGTGTTGAGTGTTAGTGTGTTGACTGTTGCAGTGTGTTGACTGTTAGTGTGTTGACTGTTGCAGTGTGTTGACTGTTAGTGTGTTGACTGTTAGTGTGTTGACTGTTGCAGTGTGTTGACTGTTAGTGTGTTGACTGTTGCAGTGTGTTGACTGTTGCAGTGTGTTGACTGTTGCAGTGTGTTGACTGTTAGTGTGTTGACTGTTACAGTGTGTTGACTGTTGCAGTGTGTTGACTGTTGCAGTGTGTTGACTGTTAGTGTGTTGACTGTTGCAGTGTGTTGACTGTTAGTGTGTTGACTGTTAACGTGTGTTGACTGTTGCAGTGTGTTGACTGTTGCAGTGTGTTGACTGTTGCAGTGTGTTGACTGTTAGTGTGTTGACTGTTAGTGTGTACTGTGACAGTGTGTTGACTGTTAGTGTGTTGACTGTTAACGTGTGTTGACTGTGACAGTGTGTACTGTTACAGTGTGTTGACTGTTAGTGTGTTGACTGTTAACGTGTGTTGACTGTTAGTGTGTTGTCTGTTGCAGTGTGTTGACTGCTGCAGTGTGTTGACTGTTAACGTGTGTTGACTGTTAGTGTGTTGACTGTTGCAGTGTGTTGACTGTTAGTGTGTTGACTGTTGCAGTGTGTTGACTGTTAGTGTGTTGACTGTTGCAGTGTGTTGACTGTTAGTGTGTTGACTGTTGCAGTGTGTTGACTGTTGCAGTGTGTTGACTGTTGCAGTGTGTTGACTGTTAGTGTGTACTGTGACAGTGTGTTGACTGTTAGTGTGTTGACTGTTAAGTGTGTTGACTGTGACAGTGTGTACTGTTACAGTGTGTTGACTGTTAGTGTGTTGACTGTTAGTGTGTTGTCTGTTGCAGTGTGTTGACTGTTGCAGTGTGTTGACTGTTAGTGTGTTGACTGTTGCAGTGTGTTGACTGTTGCAGTGTGTTGACTGTTAGTGTGTTGACTGTTGCAGTGTGTTGACTGTCGCAGTGTTGACTGTTAACGGACAATACCAATCTTAAACGCCTCTGTGTTGACTGTGACAGTGCGTTGACTGTTACAGTGTGTTGACTGTTGCAGTGTGTTGACTGTTACAGTGTGTTGACTGTTAGTGTGTACTGTGACAGTGTGTTGACTGTTAGTGTGTTGACTGTTAGTGTGTTGACTGTTAGTGTGTTGACTGTGACAGTGTGTACTGTTACAGTGTGTTGACTGTTAGTGTGTTGTCTGTTGCAGTGTGTTGACTGTTGCAGTGTGCTGACTGTTAGTGTGTTGACTGTTGCAGTGTGTTGACTGTTGCAGTGTGTTGACTGTTAGTGTGTTGACTGTTGCAGTGTGTTGACTGTTGCAGTGTGTTGACTGTGACAGTGTGTTGACTGTTAGTGTGTTGACTGTTACAGTGTGTTGACTGTGACAGTGTGTTGACTGTTACAGTGTGTTGACTGTTAGTGTGTTGACTGTTGGTGTTGACTGTTAGTGTGTTGACTGTTAGTGTGTTGACTGTTACAGTGTGTTGACTGTTGCAGTGTGTTGACTGTTAGTGTGTTGACTGTTAGTGTGTACTGTGACAGTGTGTTGACTGTTAGTGTGTACTGTGACACTGTGTTGACAGTTGCAGTGGGTTGACTGTGACAGTGTGTAGGAGGGGTTTGCTGGTGTGTTGTGACTTACAGGAGCTCCAGACTGGGCCTTTTCCTGAGAACAGAACCCCCCATCGTCTTTCAGTCTGCCCTCATCCAGATCATCTGACTGGCAGATCTGTTAAGACAGACACATTATTGGCTTGGTTGGGTTCGACTCAGTAGTGTGAAAAGGGTATGAAGCTCAGGTAGCTGTATACACACTCACGTTAGTGAGGCTCTCCCACAGATGGCTGTTGACAGTGTTCTGATAGCTGTAACGTCTGAGGTAACGGACAATACCAATCTTAAACGCCTCTGGGGTCAGGAAGTCCCTCAGCATGTTCAGAATACACGCCCCCTGGAAAAACAATAACACATGAATTCACAGAAATCAACTCACTGACTAGACTGGAGTACTTTCAGAAGAGATAGCAAACCTGTGTTCAAATAATATTTGAAATCTTTCTAGTATTTTGAGTGTTTGTTTTAGCATGTCTAGAGTTTCAGGTGAAGGGGGTTTGCACTTTTGGGGCTCTTCTATTGGTTCCATTTCAGTGAAGTATTTGAAACTAGGTCTGACGGATAGTCAGCATGAAGTGAATAGACTGGACAGGAGTCAGACCTTGGTTGATTGATTGATTGATTGGGAGTCTAACCTTATCGTAGGATACATCGTCAAACATCTCCTGGATCTGAGTAGGAGTGTCCACCTGGCTGGAAACGGGGTGGGAGGAGCTTAATGAATCCACCTCCATCGCCTCAAAACACTTCCCTAGGAAGAAGTCATTCTGAGGGGGAGGGGAAGGGAGGAAGGGAAAGAGAGAGAGAGAGAAAGAAAGAGAGAGAGAAAACAGAAAGAGAGAGCGAGAGAGAGAAAACAGAAAGAGAGAGAAAACAGAAAGAGAGAGAGAGAGAGAAAACAGAAAGAGAGAGAGAGAAAACAGAAAGAGAGAGAGAGATAGAGAGAAAACAGAAAGAGAGAGAGAGAAAAAACAGAAAGAGAGAGAGAACAGAAAGAGAGAGAGAAGGAGAGAGAGAAAACAGAGAGAGAGAGAGAGAAAAAACAGAAAGAGAGAGAGAACAGAAAGAGAGAGAGAGAAGGAGAGAGAGAAAACAGAGAGAGAGAAAACAGAGAGAGAGAAAACAGAAAGAGAGAGAGAGAAGGAGAGAGAGAAAACAGAGAGAGAGAAAACAGAAAGAGAGAGAAGTCCTTTGTCAGTTAGTGATATCACAACAACCCTGATTTCCCTACACATACATCCAGCAGCCTGCCTATCAACTAGCTCAGTATTTGTTCAGGTACGTTTCTATACAAACTCTCTACTATACTCTTTAATTTCATACTAAATCAACAAAAGAAATACAGAAAATGAATATTAAAAACCAAACAGAGGCTTACCACTTGCAGCTCAGGATTGGTGATGTTAACTGACACAAACTCCATGAACTTTGCAAAGCCCTCATTGAGCCACAGGTCATTCCACCACTGCATGGTCACTAGGTTACCGAACCACTAGACCGACAGGAGTAGAGACAGGGTTAGGACAAGATAGTAACTAGGTTACCAGCCCACTAGACCAACAGGAGTAGAGACAGGGTTAGGACAAGATAGTCACTAGGTTACCAGCCCACTAGAACAACAGGAGTAGAGACAGGGTTAGGACAAGATAGTCACTAGGTTACCAGCCCACTAGAACAACAGGAGTAGAGACAGGGTTAGGACAAGATAGTCACTAGGTTACCGAACCACTAGACCAACAGGAGTAGAGACAGGGTTAGGACAAGATAGTCACTAGGTTACCAACCCACTAGACCAACAGGAGTAGAGACAGGGTTAGGACAAGATAGTCACTAGGTTACCAGCCCACTAGACCAACAGGAGTAGAGACAGGGTTAGGACAAGATAGTCACTAGGTTACCAGCCCACTAGAACAACAGGAGTAGAGACAGGGTTAGGACAAGATAGTAACTAGGTTACCAACCCACTAGACCAACAGGAGTAGAAACAGGGTTAGGATAAGATAGTCACTAGGTTACCAGCCCACTAGACCAACAGGAGTAGAGACAGGGTTAGGACAAGATAGTCACTAGGTTACCAGCCCACTAGAACAACAGGAGTAGAGACAGGGTTAGGACAAGATAGTCACTAGGTTACCGAACCACTAGACCAACAGGAGTAGAGACAGGGTTAGGACAAGATAGTCACTAGGTTACCAGCCCACTAGACCAACAGGAGTAGAGACAGGGTTAGGACAAGATAGTCACTAGGTTACCAACCCACTAGAACAACAGGAGTAGAGACAGGGTTAGGACAAGATAGTCACTAGGTTACCAACCCACTAGAACAACAGGAGTAGAGACAGGGTTAGGACAAGATAGTCACTAGTTTACCGAAACACTAGGTAAAAAACATAAAGAAATCTCCCAGGAAATGTAGTGCATTACCCAAAACTACTAGAACACTGGTAACACTTCATATTAAGAGTACAGAAACAAGCTAATAATTAAGCAATAAGGCCTGGGGGGGTGTGGTATATGGCCAATATACCACGGCTAAGGGCTGTTCTTAAGCACAACGCAACACGGAGTGCTTGGATACAGCCCTGAGCCGTGGTATATTGGCCATATACCACAAACCCCCGAGGTGCCTTATAAACTGGTTACTAACGTAAATAGAGCAGTAAAAATACATGTTTTGTCATACCCCATGTTATACGGTCTGATGTTAGCCAATCAGCATTCAGGGCTCGAACCACCCAGTTTATACCAGGGAATATACCACGTGCCTTCAGAAAGTATTCACACCCCTTGACTTTTTCAACAACAAAATAAATTGTGTTACAGCCTGAATTTAAAATGGGTTACATTTCGATGTGTTGGTCACTGGCCTACACACAATTCCCCATAATGTTGAAGTATTTTTATAAATGTTTACAAATTAATAAAAAATGAAAAGCTGAAATGTCTTGAGTCAATAAGTATTCAACCCCTTTGCTATGGCAAGCCTAAATAAGTTAACAAGTCACATAATAAGTTGTATGGACTCACTTTGTCTGCAATAATAGTGTTTAACATGATTTTTTAATGACTACCTCATCTCTGTACCCCAAACATAGGTGAAGAATGAAAATGCTACATGAAGTAGCTAAGTGAAAACATTTAATTGTTTAGAGTCTAAGACATTGGGGAGGTGCTAAACTGACATGTGGAATTGTTTTAAGATGGTCATACTATGGATCATTTAGCTATTTGATTTTGAAGTTTAGGACCCCTTTAGGTATAAAAAAAAGTTATATATTATTTTAACCCTACACATTCATGGCTTGTCTTTTTTTGGGGGTAGGCACAAAAATCCCCTCATACCTCCATTCATTTAAAAAAAAACGGTACCAGTTAACTTCAGACAAGGGGCCATAGAGCAAAACGGAGAACACCCTCGAGTCTCCCCTTCCCATAAAGTTGTCATTATAGTTTGTAGGTCAAACCATTCAGACGCTACAGAAGTTTACGTGTGAAGACCGATTTTGGGAATGTCTCATGGTCTGACAAACACCGCTCTTAGCTCTCCCACCTTCCACTGCAGATGTCTCACCGCTCTTAGCTCTCCCACCTTCCACTGCAGATGTCTCACCGCTCTTAGCTCTCCCACCTTCCACTGCAGATGTCTCACCGCTCTTAGCTCTCCCACCTTCCACTGCAGATGTCTCACCGCTCTTAGCTCTCCCACTGCAGATGTCTCACCGCTCTTAGCTCTCCCACCTTCCACTGCAGATGTCTCACCGCTCTTAGCTCTCCCACCTTCCACTGCAGATGTCTCACCGCTCTTAGCTCTCCCACCTTCCACTGCAGATGTCTCACCGCTCTTAGCTCTCCCACCTTCCACTGCAGATGTCTCACCGCTCTTAGCTCTCCCACTGCAGATGTCTCACCGCTCTTAGCTCTCCCACCTTCCACTGCAGATGTCTCACCGCTCTTAGCTCTCCCACCTTCCACTGCAGATGTCTCACCGCTCTTAGCTCTCCCACCTTCCACCGCAGATGTCTCACCGCTCTTAGCTCTCCCACCTTCCACTGCAGATGTCTCACCGCTCTTAGCTCTCCCACCTTCCACTGCAGATGTCTCACCGCTCTTAGCTCTCCCACCTTCCACTGCAGATGTCTCACCGCTCTTAGCTCTCCCACCTTTCACCGCAGATGTCTCACCGCTCTTAGCTCTCCCACCTTCCACTGCAGATGCAGAAGTGTGATGCCGGTGGATGTGATGTATTGAGATGTATCCAATGCAAAAGTAGCTTAAGCTGACTGATTTTGATGGAATGTTTTTGTTATGTAACTTAGATTGACACACCTGTGCATGTGTCACATTTTGGCCATATCGCCCAGCCCTAATTTAATTTTCAAGAAATGTGCAAACATTTCTAAAAACTTGTTTTCACTTTGTCATTTTTGGGGTATTGTGTGTAGATAGGCCAGAAAAAAAATATATTTTGTCAGTTTTGAATTCAGGTTGTAACATAACAAAATGTGGAATACTGTCTGAAGGTATTGTATATTCTGACAAAGCATCTGATTGATGAACCAACAGAGGTTAGTCCCACTTACCTGGTGTGCCAGCTCATGTGCGATCACCATGGTGATGCCTAGCTTGTCAGAGGCGGAGCTCTTGTTGGGGTCAAAGAGCAGCCCAGCCTCTCGGTATGTGGTCAGACCCCAGTTCTCCATTGCACCCGACTGGAAGTCTGGGATAGCTGCCAGGTCTGGGAGGAACACATAGGAATACATCAGGAAATGCTTTATTTGAAGGTCTACTTACAAAAATGTGAAAAACCATTATTAAACATAGACCTACATTAGCATAAACTGTCAGCTAGTGCCACCTCCTGCTACCGAATGCACCCCAGTAAGTCTATGTGTGGTGCGTAGTGTATGTGCATTGTGTTCTACTCACCCTGTTTGGGTAGAGGATATGGGATGTCAAAGTAGTCATCGTAGAAGTCCAACAGTCTGACTGCAGCATTCAGGGCAAAGTCTGTCTGGTTGATCTTGTCTGGTACAGCATACACTGAGATCTGATAGGACAATACCGAGGAAGAGGTCAATCATATAAATATGTTGTTGAGCACTTCCACACAGCAGGGACTAGGGAGCTATAATGATGTGTATGTATAAACTAGTCATAGTCAGTGAAACAGAGAAGTAGCACAAGGTTTCAGATAGAACCTGATCAACAAGACAGGGTACAACTCCCTTTTCCACGTGAAAGTTATTCAATGCACTTCATTTCTATTTGCAGGTTGGGCATCTTAAGCTACCCTTTCATTCTGACCAATGAGAGGACTTCCTGCTCACCTTGACTCCGTGACTGGTGGTCTTGCTGACAGACTGGAAGTCAGAGACGATGAAGGCCACCAGGTAGGTGCTCATCCTAACGCTGGTGTCAAAGTGGTCCTCCAGCACGCCACCTGGTAACTCTACTGTCTTTAGCTGTGGAGGGAAGAGGTAGAGGATTTGTTCATTATGACAACTGCCTCTCCCTGGCATTCAAACGGTGTGGAGAAACAGGTACTTTGGGATGTTTCAGAACTCTTTGCTCATAAAGGGGCTTGATAGATGAAAGCGGCATGGTGAAAATGCTTAAATGGATAGAATTGTTTTGTATTCATCTGCCCCGTTTATCACCTGTTAATAGATCTGTTATATATCACCTGTTAATAGATCTGTTATATATCACCTGTTAATAGATCAGTCATAGATCACCTGTTAATAGATCTGTTATATATCACCTGTTAATAGATCAGTCATAGATCACCTGTTAATAGATCTGTTATAGATCACCTGTTAATATATCTGTTATATATCACCTGTTAATATATCTGTTATATATCACCTGTTAATATATCTGTTATATATCACCTGTTAATAGATCTGTTATATATCACCTGTTAATAGATCTGTTATATATCACCTGTTAATAAATCTTTTCAATATCAAGTGAAGGAATGGTGACTAGGAGAGAAAGACACTTGAGACTATTGAGATGCAGCCGTGGTGTTTCCCAGGGTACCTTGGGCATGTTGGAGAGGGCGATGTGGCGTGACTCCCGTCGTATCTGGATGGTGAAATTGGCTTTGAACGCCGGCTCATCGAAACAGGGGAAGGCTGCTCGGGCACTGGTCGCTTCAAACTGAGTGGACGCCATAAATCTAACAGGACAGAGGAGAGAAAAAAAGGGTTGTTTACAATTAAGATATACAAATGAATGTAAAGCTTATGATTGAGTAATTCATTATAGTGGCACACCTTTCAGCAGTGTTGTAATACTCGATTCAAGGACTCAGACTTGACTCGGACTCAAGTCACAATTTCCCTGACCCGTGACTCGACCAGTTGTAACTGTTGTCAGAATATCTCTATATTTTGCATAATTCAACATACGATCTACAGCAGCAAGTGTTAGATAGACGTATTATCTATTTAGCCTTAACAATGTGCAACACTGGAATTACATTTTTAACTTAAGAAATGGTTGTACAGCTACTTTTGGCACTACCAAGGGGCTCGTGACTCGATTCGTGACTCAAACTTGAACAATAAGGACTTGGAACTCGTGACTCTAGGTTCGTGACTCGAACTTGAACAATAAGGACTTGGGACTCGTGACTCTAGGTTCGTGACTCGAACTTGAACAATAAGGACTTGGGACTCGTGACTCTAGGTTCGTGACTCGATCATGAACAATAAGGACTTGGGACTCGTGACTAGGTTCGTGACTCGAACTTGAACAATAAGGACTTGGGACTCGTGACTCGATTTGTGACTCGAACTTGAACAATAAGGACTTGGGACTCGTGACTCTAGGTTCGTGACTCGAACTTGAACAATAAGGACTTGGGACTCGTGACTCTAGGTTCGTGACTCGAACTTGAACAATAAGGACTTGGGACTCGTGACTCGAACTTGAACAATAAGGACTTGGGACTTGGGACTCGTGACTCTAGGTTTGTGACTTGAACTTGAACAATAAGGACTTGGGACTCGTGACTCGAGGTTTAGTGACGTGACTACATCACTGCCTATGGACGATTTGATCACTCTAAGTGGCTGGTCACTTTCACTGCATATTCTTTTGGAATGCACTGTAGAATGATTGACGTGTGTTTTCAGTGCTCTAGGTGACCACCTGTCCAGCCCAGGGCCAATCCTGATGGTTCGTATTCCTACCTGACCTCTCCCGTGGTTGTGCGATAGGAGCTCTTGTAGAAACCGTGGAAACTGTCAGACAGGTTGGCAGAGAACTCCAGACGAACCTTGTACGTCCCACCTCTGACCAGCAGCACATCAGACATCAGAGCTAGCTGGTGGAAGGCTGGGTACTCCAACACCTGCAGAGGCCTTGAAAAAAATCAGAATAAGAAAAACTTTATTGCCATGCAACAAATGTTACTAGGAATTTTATTTTGGTGTTGTAGCTACATAGAAGCACCGACAATCACATCAACAATGAATCCAATTACCATCAACACAGATACAGACATCAGTATCAATAGAAATACACAAGACAACCAGGGTTGGGTTCAAGTCCATTTGAATTCCAGTCAATTCAGAAAGTCAACCCATATTCCAATTTCAATTCCAAAATGTCCTCCTTGAAAAGCATTGAAGATCATTTGAATTTCAGTGTAGGTCCTGAATTGACTGGAATTTAAATGTAATTTGACTCCAACCCTGATGCCAACACTTGTAGAAAAAGAAGGGACCCGATCATACACTGGCAGTGACCCTGGACCTTCCGGTGCCAAGAGCTCAGCTTTAGCTATCTGGAGTTCCTTGCTGTGGAGGATGATGGTAGAGGTGTCCTCGAAGACCTGGAGTTGAATCTGCACCGCTCCGGTGAAGTCTAGGCTGGTCAGGTTAGGGTGGACGAGAAGGTCATAGTGGATTGGAGAGACAGTTTCAGGAAGTCTCATGTGGACCCAGGGGAAAGGTTGGCCATTAGTGGCGACGGGAGGTAGAAGTGAGGAAGACTTGTCGTTGGTATCATGGTTTCCTGGAAGCTGTGCCGCTAAAGATGGGGCAAATGATACATGCAGGAGCACCAGGATGGTGACAGTTAACGTCGTCATCCTGACGCCTGACAAAAAGTCGGCAGTTTCCTAAAGATGGAAGAAATTAAGTCAGGTCACATTGTAGCAAAACGAATGGTGGGGCGACGTGGAGCACTGATTGATACAGCATGACTCATTGTATCAACTAGTAGCACGGTAAATAATGTATCAATCCATCTGTAACATTTCTATTGAAGTGAATAGCTCAATAATGCATATTCGAAAGCTGTACAACACATTCAACAGGAACGCGTGGACATGACATTGCGATTGTAAAAGTTACTGTTACTTTCGATTTCAGCTCAATATTCAAAACCTGTGCTATTCATTAAAACAAAACCTTGCATTAGCCTATTCATCCACAATATTAGGCTAGCTAGGCTACAGCGAAACGTAAATTTAAACAATTTAAACAGCGAACAGTCAACTTGTAGATAGATACATTTTAAGACATTACTGTACTTACTGTCAGGTTATCTGTCCGACTTGATTGTGAAAGTGAAAATAAAAAGGACCTGTACAGATTTGCATTCTGGGACAATCTGAATGACAGCCCGACTCATACTATGAATGCCCCATCACTTTAAACACTGACAATGTTAAGAGAAGCATTGAAATAGGTGAGATAATGATTGGATCCACAACAAACCATTATTTGCAAACGGCTCATTTCAATACAGGAAGTCAAATAAACCCAGCTCTGTTTTGGTTTTGACCCATAGTGCATACTATTGGCCACTAGGGTGCACCAGATAGCTATGTTTATTTATAAAAGTGTCGTGTTTCAGTGTTTTACAAGTGCTATGCATAGCCTACCAGTCCAACAGCACCACCTGACCTGAGCACAATATTTCCAGAATCCAAAAATTATATTGCCAGTGAAATGGATGCTCTGCAATGACTACATTGACATTGACAGCCTTGGTTTCTCAAATGATTGCCTCGCCTGGTTTACCAACTACTTCTCTGATAGAGTTCAGTGTGTCAAATCGGAGGGACTGTTGTCCGGTCCTCTGACAGTCTCTATGGGTGTGCCACAGGGTTCAATTCTCGAGCCGACTCTCTTTTCTGTATACATCAATGATGTTGCTCTTGCTGCTGGTGATTCTCTGATCCACCTCTACGCAGACGACACCATTCTGTATACTTCTGGCCCCTCCTTGGACACTGTGTTAACTAACCTCCAGACGAGCTTCAATGCCATACAACTCTCCTTCCGTGGCCTCTAACTGCTCTTATACTCAAATAAAACTAAATGCATGCTATTCAATCGATCACTGCCCGCACCTGCCCGCCCGTCCAGCATCACTACTCTGGATGGCTCTGACTTAGAATATGTGGACAACTACAAATATCTGGGTGTCTGGTTAGACTGTAAACTCCTTCCAGACTCACATTAAGCATCTCCAATCCAAAATTAAATCTAGAATCGGCTTCCTATATCGCAACAAAGCATCCTTCACTCATGCTGCCAAACATACCCTTGTAAAACTGACCATCCTACCGATCCTCGACTTCAAATCAAATCAAATCAAATCAAATCAAATTTTATTTGTCACATACACATGGTTAGCAGATGTTAATGCGAGTGTAGCGAAATGCTTGTGCTTCTAGTTCCGACAATGCAGTAATAACGAGCAAGTAATCTAACTAACAATTCCAAAAAAACTACTGTCTTATACACAGTGTAAGGGGATAAAGAATATGTACATAAGGATATATGAATGAGTGATGGTACAGAGCAGCATAGGCAAGATACAGTAGATGATATTGAGTACAGTATATACATATGAGATAAGTATGTAAACCAAGTGGCATAGTTAAAGTGGCTAGTGATACATGTATTACATAAGGATGCAGTCGATGATATAGAGTACAGTATCAACGTATGCATATGAGATGAACAATGTAGGGTAAGTAACATTATATAAGGTAGCATTGTTTAAAGTGGCTAGTGATATATTTACATCATTTCCCATCAATTCCCATGATTAAAGTGGCTGGAGTAGAGTCAGTGTCATTGACAGTGTGTTGGCAGTAGCCACTCAAGCCACTTCGGTGATGTCATCTATAAAATAGCCTCCAACGCTCTACTCAACAAACGGGATGCAGTCTATCACAGTGCCATCCGTTTTGTCACCAAAGCTCAATACACTACCTACCATTGCGACCTGGACACTCCCGTTGGTTGGCCCTCGCTTCATACTCGTCGCCAAATCCACTGGCTACAGGTTCTACAAGTCTATAAGTCTCTGCTAGGTAAAGCCCTGCCTTATCTCAGCTCACTGGTCACCATAGCAGCACCCACTCGTAGCACGCACTCCAGCAGATACAGTGGGGCAAAAAAGTATTTAGTGAGCCACCAATTGTGCAAGTTCTCCCACTTAAAATGATGAGAGAGGCCTGTAATTTTCATCATAGGTACACTTCAACTATGACAGACAAAATGAGGAAAAAAATCCAGAAAATCACATTGTAGGATTTTTAATTAATTAATTTGCAAATTATGGTGGAAAATAAGTATTTGGTCACCTACAAACAAGCAAGATTCCAGTGTTTAATTGCTATATTGTAATATTCTAATGGCCCTGTCCGGCGGTGTCATCGGATGGGGCCACAGTGTCTCCTGACCCCTCCTGACCCCTGACCCCTCCTGTCTCAGTCTACAGTATTTATGCTGCAGTAGTTTATGGGTTGGGGGGCTAGGGTCACTTTGTTATATCTCAAATCAAATCAAATCAAATCAAATTGTATTTGTCACATACACATGGTTAGCAGATGTTAATGCGAGTGTAGCGAAATGCTTGTGCTTCTAGTTCCGACATATCTGGAGTACTTCTCTTGTCCTATCCGGTGTCCTGTGTGAATTTAAGTATGCTCTCTCTAATCCTCTCATTCTCTCTTTCTTTCTCTCTCTCGGAGGTCCTGAGCCCTAGGACCATGCCTCAGGACTACCTGACATGGCTCCTTGCTGTCCCCAGTCCACCTCCAGTTTCAACTGTTCTGCCTGTGATTATTATTATTTGACCATGCTGGTCATTTATGAACATTTGAACATCTTGGCCATGTTCTGTTATACTCTCCACCCGGCACAGCCAGAAGAGGACTGGCCACCCCACATAGCCTGGTTCCTTTCTAGGTTTCTTCCTAGGTTTTGGCCTTTCTAGGGAGTTTTTCCTAGCCACCGTGCTTCTACACCTGCATTGCTTGCTGTTTGGGGTTTTAGGCTGGGTTTCTGTACAGCACTTTGAGATATCAGCTGATGTACGAAGGGCTATATAAATACATTTGATTTGATTTGATTTGATAATTACTTCGCCACCATGGCCTATTTATTTCCTTAACTTACCTCATTTACACTCACTGTATATAGACTTTTTGTTTTCTTTTGTTCTACTGTGTTATTGACTGTATGTTTTGTTTATTCCATGTGTAACTCTGTGTTGTATGAGTCGAATTGCTACGCTTTATCTTTGCCAGGTCGCAGTTGCAAATGAGAACTTGTTCTCAACTAGCCTACCTGGTTAAATAACAAATAAAAATAAAATTGAACCGAGAAAGAAAAGTACAGGGAGAGAAAGGAAATCACAACACTGGTTTATGGTAACTGCCTGGTAAATGAATCATGATTTACAATCAAACCACTCGTCCACTTTTTGGGAAGATTCTCCAGAGGTTGGACAATGTGCAACAGTGAACAAGTGTGTGTGTGTGTTTCAAAGTCCATCACCTCTGAAAAAAAGTCATCATTAAACTTTACAGTGGGAATTGGGGTTGGCCTTTAAGGGCTCATTATGCAGACAGTAAACCACAGATCCTGCTGAACATCCTATTTGCACACACCATTGTCTTTCACCCTCCGGAACTCTGAAATAGACTTCATCTGTGTTTCTGTGTTTAGGTGAAACTTCTGTATGTCAACAACCTTTACTCAGAGACTTGGTTCTAGAGTGTTAGAGACCTGGTTCTAGGGTGTTAGAGACCTGGTTCTAGAGTGTTAGAGACCTTGTTCTAGGGTGTTAGAGACCTGGTTCTAGAGTGTTAGAGACCTGGTTCTACTGTTCCAGAGTAGATCTCCAGGAAGAGGACCAGGAGGACCATGCTGAAGAAGGTGCTGCTGGGTAGTCTGGGAGCAGCTCTGGTGCTGACTGCAGGCATCCTGTTGGGGCACTTCGGCATCCAGAGGGGCTCCACCGCCCCTGACTGGGTAATGGACGTGACACAGGATGTAGACGAGGCTCTCATCCAGAAGTTTATCGTAGAGGTGGACAACATTGCGATACAGGAGAACCTCAGGTCAGATGCTGGATATATATCAATCAATTGCTCAATCAGATCACACGCTGCTGGATACTGTACCAGTGTTTTTAGATATCCCTGTTTTCATCTCTAATCTTCCACATCTTTGTTTAATCTGCTGAAGCAGGTCAGGAACAATATGGGCTATATTATACACACACACACACACACACACACACACACACACACACACACACACACACACACACACACACACACACACACACACGTCAAACGTCCTCAGAGAGCATCTCTCTCATGATCGTTCCCTCGTCCCCATGTGTCTCTCCAGGGAGCTGACTAAAGTGCCCCACATGGCGACCTCGCCAGGGGACGAGCAGACGGTTCAGTACATGTTAAAGAGGTGGCAGGACCCAGACACAGGTCTGGACCAGGCCTGGAGGGAGGAGTACAAGGTCTACCTGTCCTTCCCAGACCCCAACACCCCCAACAAGGTCACTGTGGGTGAGTCATGGGCTTAGGGTGCGTCCTAACTATAACCCTGGTCCCTGGCCCATATCATATACTGCACTGCTTTTAGACCCAGCGAGGCCCCCATGTAAAAGTCACATGTTATACTTACTAATACTAGTAGTAGTTGTTCTTCTGCTTGGTGCTGTGTGGCATTAGGAGATAAACTAGGCTTGGTGTTGTGTGGCATTAGGAGGTAAACCAAGCTTGGTGTTGTGTGGCATTAGGAGGTAAACTAGGCATGGTGTTGTGTTGTATTAGGAGGTAAACTAGGCATGGTGTTGTGTTGTATTAGGAGGTAAACTAGGCATGGTGTTGTGTGGCATTAGGAGGTCAACCAGGCTTGGTGTTGTGTGGCATTAGGAGGTCAACCAGGCTTGGTGTTGTGTGGCATTAGGAGGTAAACCAAGCTTGGTGTTGCGTGGTATTAGGAGGTAAACTAGACATGGTGTTGTGTGGTATTAGGAGGTAAACTAGGCTTGCTGTTCTGTGGCATTAGGAGGTCAACCAGGCTTGGTGTTGTGTGGCATTAGGAGGTAAACTAGGCTTACTGTTGTGTGGCATTAGGAGGTAAACCAAGCTTGGTGTTGTGTGGCATTAGGAGCTGAAGTACTCCATGTTACTCTGTGTATGTTTTATACTCCTTGTGAAATGTCTTTGGTTGTTATTATTGCTATGGATATGATTCTGCATCAAAATCAACATTTTCCTACTACTGTGTGTGTGTTCGTGTGTTGCAGTGAGCCCTTCTGATGCTGTCCTGTACACTGCCAGAGAGAAGGAGAAGGCATATAGTTCAGACCAGGAGGATCCTGAGGTGGTACAGCCCTATGCAGCCTACGCCCCTGCCGGACACCCAAAGGTAGGTCTTTACACACCAACACACAGACAGGCAGACCAGGAGGATCCTGGGCCTATGCAGCAGACACCCAAAATGTCAATTTCTTAAGCAGATCCAAGGACGGTCATGTTCTTTATGTTATCTTCTCCACAGTTTATCAATTAAATGACCTGTTCTGGGTCAAACAACTCACCATAGGCTAGTTATTTAGAATGATACCGTGTCTGTGTATAGACAATATGTGGACGGACAGGACAGATGGAAAGAAAAGGTGACTTTCATGATCTCTCTTTGTCCCCGAGGTTATTGGTTAACCAGTTTTATTTAGTTCATGTCATAAATGTCACCTCTCTGTGCCCCCCACTGGGGCACGTCAAGGCACGACCTTTGAGGTTGTTAAATTCTTATTAAGATTTGAGATAATCCGAGGTCAAAAGGGAAGATGTTTTATGATGTGTCTCATCAGATAACATTCCATTTTCTTTATTGCGTTGTGGTAAATTGCCACATCTCTTAGTCAAAACTCTTAACTAGATGATCAAAAAGGCAGTTGTTTCAAAACTCTAAGCACATTTTCAATTGACTAAGTACAACACAAAATCATACAGTCACTTTTTGCACCAAACGTAATGTTTCATCATAGAAATACATGTTTCACATTGTAGGGAGCTGCAATGTTCATATAAAGTAATTTCCTTTCGCTCACATTACTTTTGATATGCTTCTCTTATTGTTTGTTAAAATATATTTTCCTATTACATAATCCGACTGCTCTTAACCGACGATCAGTTAAACTTTTGGTAAACCTATAGATTTGACATGTAAACTGGTTTGTCTACAACAGAGTTTGAGTGGTTCACACCACTCCAATACATGCCATTTACATAGCAGATGTTCTGATCCAAAATGACAACAATCCACACATTTAGGTATGTGACCGTAGTGGGAATAAAACCCACAACTCCGGTGTTGCTAGTGCCATACTCTTATGAACTGAGCCACTGTACAGGACCAATACAATACTTTATTTTTTTTCTTCAATCCAATGAAGTGTATCAACCCTGGATGACTGACAGTCACCACCCACCCATCTCGGGTGCTCCTACTCCATTGTAAAAAAATATATATATTTTCAAAGCTGTAGAAATGAATTTATTAACATCTACGTTCGTGTTCAACACTTTTATTCTATGACAGACATCTTACTGCATACTTTTAAGATTATATTATGTGAGATACATTTTCCTCAAAGTTTTTTTGTTTGTTTAGAGTACCATTGTTACTGTCCCCACGACAACAACACGTCATTTTGTCTTGCAAAATTCTATTGAAATACTGTAGAATTCCATTCATTCCATTGGAGGACGTCCCCTTCTGGGAGGTGCCAATGTGGACGGTGGCTTCAAAGCGTCTCCACGGCCATTATATAGCATCGGCAATCCAGGGTTTATATGGATCATTGTTTCAATCGCTTTGGTGCTATTTACTCAAGTGTGGCTTGATGGGAAACTAGTGCCTGCTAAACGTTTTTCATTTTATTTACCTTTATTTAACTAGGCAAGTCAGTTAAGAACAAATTCTTATTTTCAATGACGGCCTAGGAACAGTGCCTGTTCAGGGGCAGAATGACAGATTTGTACCTTGTCAGCTCGGGGATTTGAACTTGCAACCTTTCAGTTACTAGTCCAACATTCTAACATTCTAACATTCTATTCTTTTGCTATTGAATTAACTAGTTGTTATTATATTTTACAGTAACTTCTATTATATTTTACAGTAACTTCTATTTTTGGACCAATGGTTGTGTGGTGAAAGATGTCTCCAAACAAAATGAATGCACAATGAAAGGTTTTGACCGTTACAAGTCCTACCAGTTTGGAGTATTTGTACACAGAACATTCACCACATACAGTACTTGTGAAATCCAAAGTGATAAAACTGTAACGATGACATAGAAAATAATAAAGCAATAACAGGCTATATGTTACGCTTGTGGTGTCTATCTCCTGGTATTGTCTACTGATACCAGACTGATATCTACCACAATCTACTGATCACTCGGATATCAGTTTAATATCTCCTACAGTCAATCGATATCAGTCTTAGTTTTAGATTGAGGTAGATTGTGGTTCAATGAGTGTGTGTGTGTGTGTGTGTGTGTGTGTGTGTGTGTGTGTGTTGTCAGGGGAGACTGGTCTACGCCAATCAAGGGAAGCCCAGTGACTACTTCCTGCTCAACCAGACCCTGAACCTGACAGGGACCGTCGCTATCACCAGATATGGAGGAGAGGGGAGAGCAGGGAAAGTGAGTCCAATTCATTGGCTGCAAATGCCATTACATGATTTTTTTGTTTTTGGGATGACATTTGGTTGGTCAGAATTCCATGCAAATATTCAGACTCCGAGGGTAAATATTCAGACTCCGAGGGTAAATATTCAGACTCCGAGGGTAAATATTCAGACTCCGAGGGTAAATATTCAGGCTCCGAGGATAAATATTCAGACTCCGAGGGTAAATATTCAGACTCATAGGGTAAATATTCAGACTCATAGGGTAAATATTCAGACTCCTAGGGTAAATATTCAGACCCCGAGGGTAAATATTCAGACTCTGAGGGTAAATATTCAGACTCCGAGGGTAAATATTCAGACCCCGAGGGTAAATATTCAGACCCCGAGGGTAAATATTCAGACCCCGAGGGTAAATATTCAGACCCCGAGGGTAAATATTCAGACTCCGAGGGTAAATATTCAGACTCCGAGGGTAAATATTTAGACTCCGAGGGTAAATATTCAGACTCCGAGGGTAAATATTCAGACTCCGAGGGTAAATATTCAGACTCCGAGGGTAAATATTCAGACTCCTATTGTAACTATGGTACTTTACATCACTTGTAGCCTACTGTAATTTGACACATAAAAAAAATGTCAAAAAATCCTGTAAGAAATGGTTCACATACAGTGCCTTCAGTAAGTATTCACAGCCTTTAACTTATTCCACATTTGGTTGTGTTACAGCCTGAATTTAAAATGGATTCAATTGGGATTTTCTGTCTCTGGCCTACACACAATACCCCATCAAGTCAAAATGGAAATATATATATATATATTATTTGTTACAAATTAATTAAAAATGAAAAGCTGAAATGTCTTGAGTCAATAAGTATTCAACTGTAAGGGATCTCGTCCTCCTCTTCTGAGGAGAAACATGAAATGAACGAAACAGTCCCGTGTGGCGACAAACACTGACACGGAAGACAAAACACCCACAACCCAAAAGTGAAACCCAGGCTACCTAAGTATGATTCTCAATCAGAGACAACTAACGACACCTGCCTCTGATTGAGAACCATACTAGGCCGAACACAGACACCAAACAGAAAAACAAACATAGACTGCCCACACCAACTCACGCCCTGACCATATAAACAAAGACAAAACAAAGGAAGTAAAGGTCAGAACGTGACATCAACCTCTTCGTTATGACAAGCCTAAATAAGTTCAGGAGTAAAAATGTGCTTAATAAGTCACAGAATAAGTTACATGGATTCACTCAGTGTGTTTAACATTATTCTGTTTCCCAAACATACAATTATCTGTAAGGTCCCTAATTCGAGCAGTGAATTTCAAACACAGATTCAACCACAAAGTCTAGGGAGGTTTTTCCAATGCCTCGCAAAGAAGGGCACCTATTGGTAAAAAGCACCATCCTTTGAGCATGGTGAAGTTATTAACTACACTTTGAATGGTGTATCAATAACCCCAGTCACAACAAAGATACAGGCGTCCTTCCTAACTCAGTTGCCGGAGAGGAAGGAACCTGCTCAGGGATTTCACCATGAGGCCAATGGTGACTTTAAAACAATTACAGAGTTTAATGGCTGTGAAAGGAGACAACTGAGGATGGATCAACAACATTGTAGTTACTACAGAATACAAACCGAATTGACACAGTGAAAATAAGTGAGCTTGTATAGAATACAAATATTCCAAAACATGCATCCTATTTGCAATAAGGCCCTAAAGTAAAACTACAAAAAATGTGCCAAAGAAATATATCACTGAGTACCACTCTTCATATTTTCAAGCATGGTGGTGGCTGTTATGGGTATGCTTGTCATCGGCAAGGACTAGAGAGATTTTTAGGATAAAAATGGTCAAGTAGAGCTAAGCACAGGCAAAATCTAGAGGAAAACATGGGTCAGCCTGCTTTCCAACAGACACTGGAAGACAAATTCACCTTTCAGCAGGACAATAACCCGAAACACAAGGCCATATATACACTGGAGTTGCTTACCAAGATGACATTGAATGTTCCTAAGTAGCCTAGCTACAGTTTTGACTTAAATCGTCTTGAAAACCTATGGCAAGAATTGAAAATGGCTGTCTAGCAATGATCAACAACCAACTTGACAGAGCTTGAAGAATTTTGAAAATAATAAATGTACAAATATTGTACAATCCAGGTGTGGAACACTTTTAGAGACTTACCCAGAAACACTCACAGCTGTAATCGCTGCCAAAGGTGATTCTAACATGTATTGACTAAGGGTTTTGAATAATTTGTTAATCAAGATATTATATTATAAGTGTTTTATTTTCATTTTATTATTATTATTATTTTTTTACAAATGTTAGAATTTTTCTTCCACTTTGACATTACAGAGTATTTTGTTTATATCGTTGACAAAAAAAAAGAAGACAATTTAAACCATTTTAATCTCACTTTGTAACACAACAACATGTGGAAAAAGTCAAGGGATGTGAATCCTTTCTGAAGGTACGGTACATACGAGTGTAAAAGGAGGAAGAATTTTCAAAGTATTGGAACTAGGCATGCGTCCAAAACGCTCACCAAAATAAAACTGGATCTGTGAAGGTTCCCAGAAAATGTATCTGGTTGTGGCAAATGTCCTTAAAACACAAAACTGTCCAGTCGTGGTGATGATTATGGAAGGTTTGTATTAACCATTAAAACTAAACAGACTAAATGTGTTCTGGGAACGAACATCAGGTGGACGTTTTTATTAACCATAAAACAAAACAGACTAAATGTGTTCTGGGAACGAACATCAGGTGGATGTTTTTATTAACCATTAAAACTAAACAGACTAAATGTGTTCTGGGAACGAATATCAGGTGAGTGTTTTTTGCACCCCAAAATAAACATTGTAGAATCATCCGCACAACTCAACAGTTATTTTTTTGGGGGGGAACATATATTTTGTGATGTTCCCACCGTTCCCACAACCTAATGAAGCATTCTGGGAACCTTTTAATGAACAGATTAAATGTGTTATAGGAACATTACTGCAACATCAGGCAAATGTTTTATACAAACATGTTCTGTAGTGGTTGTTACAGGTGTTGTGCACAACATTTGAGTGAAATGTTCCAAGGATATTTAATCTAAAACATTTTTGATGAATACATAGATTTTTTAAGAAAAAACATTCTATGAATGTTTTGGGGCTGTTATCATCCTAAGGTTAGATAATACTCTAACTAGAACATAATAGGAATTTTAGTTAATGTTCTGGGAATGTTCCTGGTTTGCTGGGTGGTAGTGCACTAAAACGAGTGCACTATATTGGGAAAAGGGTACCATTTCAGATACAGCCCATGACTAACATGACCACTTTGACTGTCATGTCGTGCTTCTTCTCCAGGCCATCAATGCAGCTCCGTACGGTGTGATCGGGGTGCTGGTCTACACCGACCCGTGGGACATCAACGATGGCAAGATGTCCGACAACAACGAGACGTACCCCTTTTCCTGGTACATGCCCCCCTCAGGGGTGGAGAGGGGCTCCTTCAACACCCACTATGGAGACATGCTGACACCCTACCTGGCCGCTAAAGGTACCCACGATGCATTATGATGTGGTGGTAAATAATTGACTTGCTATAAGAAGGTAGGACCTATGACCCTCAAAATGAGATATCATCTCAAAATGATCTTGACTAAGTAACAGCATTCTAAATCAGTTACCACACATTTCAGTCTATTTCAAGAGATACTCTATCAGCTAAACTTCCTGTTAAATTACCTTTTGGCCTTTGACATTATAGTGACAGTTGGAATCAAACCGTAATAAACACTTAACTATATAGTTGCAAACTTGTCTAGATTGAACTAAAACAGGTTACAATTTGACTGTTGTAGAGGCTACAAAAATCGGCCATCTTTGACCGTATTCACGTGTATGTGATCGCTGTCATAAGTACATTGATCATCTTAGTCACTCAGACTTTCCACAGACTTTCCACAGACTTTCACAGTTCCCACTTCTGACATTTCCATCTGTAGATGACACATACAGAATACCAGAAAAGAATATCACCGGGATCCCGCCAATCCCGACTCAACCAATCGGGTTTGAGGATGCCTACGCCTTGATCTGGTGAGTGGGGTTTACCATTGGTCCATTGTGACGTCATTAACTTTTGTGGAGAGCCGATTGGTTGACCAACGGGGAGCGGAGTATTTGGTGTCCAAGAAGGGTCCGCCCAATGTGATTGGTTCTGAATCCTGTTTGCCGTATTTGTTTGGTCATCTCTGCAGTGAGCTGGGAGGAGAGCCCGCCCCATCCGAATGGCAGGGAGCATTCAACTGCACGTATAATTTTGGTGGACCAGGATTCAAACCAACATCCAACTTCAACAACAGGTGGGATTCGGTAAATCTCTATAAAAGTACGACAATATCAAGTTTAGCTGAATGTTTGCTAAAAAAAACAAACATGTGTGTCTCTGTTCCAGCGATGTAAAACTGGACATCTATAACCGTGAGGAGCTGAAGAATTCTGCCAATGTGATGGGGGTGATTCGCGGCAGTGTTGAGCCAGGTGAGAAGGATTCAGCTCTAGCTACCAAACCACACTTAGGCCATGGGGAAGAAGTTACCTCAAGAGTCAAGCCAATTGAGTCAAGCATTATGACGACATATGCATTTGTGCATCATACAGGCAAAACAGTTCATATACAAAAACACAGACGGTGAAGAATCATACACACACATTTTAAAGCAGACCAGCGTCAAACCAGAGTTTCTCTCTAATCTAATTCAAGTCTTTGTCCCATAGACAGGTATGTGATCTACGGTAACCACAGAGACAGCTGGGTCCACGGGGCCATCGACCCCAGCAGTGGAACCTCCGTGATGCTGGAGGTGACCCGGGTGCTGGGACGGATGGTCAAGCAGGGTGAGCATCACAGTTAGACCTGGGTTAGGGGATTAGACCTGGGTTAGGGAGTTAGACCTGGGTTAGGGGGTTAGACCTGGGTTAGGGGGTTAGACCTGGGTTATGGAGTTAGACCTGGGTTAGACCTAGGTTAGGGAGTTAGACCTGGGTTAGGGGGTTAGACCTGGGTTAGGGGATTAGACCTGGGTTATGGAGTTAGACCTGGGTTAGACCTGGGTTAGGGAGTTAGACCTGGGTTAGGGGGTTAGACCTGAGTTAGGGGGTTAGACCTGGGTTATGGAGTTAGACCTGGGTTAGACCTAGGTTAGGGAGTTAGACCTGGGTTAGGGGGTTAGACCTGGGTTAGGGGGTTAGACCTGGGTTAGGGATTTAGTCCTGGGTTAGGGATTTAGGCCTGGGTTAGGGAGTTAGACCTGGGTTAGGGGTTTAGACCTGGTTTAGGGAGTTAGACCTGGGTTAAGGAGTTAGACCTGGGTTAGGGAGTTAGACCTGGGTTAGGGAGTTAGACCTGGGTTAGACCTGGGTTAGACCTGGGTTAGGGAGTTAGACCTGGGTTAGGGAGTTAGACCTGGGTTAGGGGGTTTAGACCTGGGTTTTAGGGAGTTAGACCTGGGTTAGGGAGTTAGACCTGGGTTAGGGAGTTAGACCTGGGTTAGGGAGTTAGACCTGGGTTGGAGTTAGACCTGGGTTAGGGAGTTAGACCTGGGTTAGGGAGTTAGACCTGGGTTAGGGAGTTAGACCTGGGTTAGGGAGTTAGACCTGGGTTAGGGGGTTAGACCTGGGTTAGGGGGTTAGACCTGGGTTAGGGGTTAGACCTGGGTTAGGGGTTAGACCTGGGTTATGGAGTTAGACCTGGGTTAGACCTAGGTTAGGGAGTTAGACCTGGGTTAGGGGGTTAGACCTGGGTTAGGGGATTAGACCTGGGTTATGGAGTTAGACCTGGGTTAGACCTAGGTTAGGGAGTTAGACCTGGGTTAGGGGTTAGACCTGAGTTAGGGGTTAGACCTGGGTTATGGAGTTAGACCTGGGTTAGACCTGGGTTAGGGAGTTAGACCTGGGTTAGGGGTTAGACCTGGGTTAGGGGTTAGACCTGGGTTAGGGGTTAGACCTGGGTTAGGGGGTTAGACCTGGGTTATGGAGTTAGACCTGGGTTAGACCTAGGTTAGGGAGTTAGACCTGGGTTAGGGGGTTAGACCTGGGTTAGGGGGATTAGACCTGGGTTATGGAGTTAGACCTGGGTTAGACCTAGGTTAGGGAGTTAGACCTGGGTTAGGGGTTAGACCTGAGTTAGGGGTTAGACCTGGGTTATGGAGTTAGACCTGGGTTAGACCTGGGTTAGGGAGTTAGACCTGGGTTAGGGGGTTAGACCTGGGTTATGGAGTTAGGGGTTAGACCTGGGTTAGGGAGTTAGACCTGGGTTAGACCTAGGTTAGGGAGTTAGACCTGAGTTAGGGGATTAGACCTGGGTTATGGAGTTAGACCTGGGTTAGACCTAGGTTAGGGAGTTAGACCTGGGTTAGGGGTTAGACCTGGGTTAGGGGATTAGACCTGGGTTATGGAGTTAGACCTGGGTTAGACCTGGGTTAGGGAGTTAGACCTGGGTTAGGGGTTAGACCTGGGTTAGGGGATTAGACCTGGGTTATGGAGTTAGACCTGGGTTAGATCTGGGTTAGGGAGTTAGACCTGGGTTAGGGGGTTAGACCTGGGTTAGACCTGGGTTAGGGAGTTAGACCTGGGTTAGACCTGGGTTAGGGGTTAGACCTGGGTTAGGGGTTAGACCTGGGTTAGACCTGGGTTAGGGGTTAGACCTGGGTTAGGGGTTAGACCTGGGTTATGGAGTTAGACCTGGGTTAGACCTAGGTTAGGGAGTTAGACCTGGGTTAGGGGGTTAGACCTGGGTTAGGGGGTTAGACCTGGGTTAGGGATTTAGGCCTGGGTTAGGGAGTTAGACCTGGGTTAGGGGTTTAGACCTGGGTTAGGGAGTTAGACCTGGGTTAGACCTGGGTTAAGGAGTTAGACCTGGGTTAGGGAGTTAGACCTGGGTTTGGGAGTTAGACCTGGGTTTGGGCGTTAGACCTGGGATAAGGAGTTAGACCTGGGTTAGACCTGGGTTAGGGAGTTAGACCTGGGTTAGGGAGTTAGACCTGGGTTAGGGAGTTAGACCTGGGTTAGGGGTTTAGACCTGGGTTAGGGATTTAGTCCTGGGTTGGGGTGTTAGACCTGGGTTAGGGAGTTAGACCTGGGTTAGGGGGTTAGACCTGGGTTATGGAATTAGACCTGGGTTAGACCTGGGTTAGAGGAGTTAGACCTGGGTTAGGGGTTAGACCTGGGTTAGGGAGTTAGACCTGGGTTAGGGAGTTAGACCTGGGTTGGGAGTTAGACCTGGGTTAGACCTGGGTTAGGGAGTTAGACCTGGGTTAGGGAGTTAGACCTGGGATATGGAGTTAGACCTGGGATATGGAGTTAGACCTGGGATAGGGAGTTAGACCTGGGATAGGGATTTAGACCTGGGTTAGGGAGTTAGACCTGGGATAGGGAGGTGAGGTGGTTTTAGTTAACTTGGCTCAGTTAGATAAAGGAGCTGAACCAAAAAGAAGAACTACTGTAGGATAACAAAATGATACCCAGTCATTGTTGTTGGGAGCAGTAAACAGTGAACAACATTACCGCCTGTCTGTCAGGGAAATGGAGGCCACGGAGGTCCATCATCTTTGGGAGCTGGGGAGCCGAGGAGTTTGGTCTGATTGGATCCACAGAGTACACTGAGGTGAACAATCGAAATCAATCAAATGATATTTATAAAATCCCTGTTTACATCATCTGTTGTCACAAGGTGTTTCACAGTAACCCAACCTTCACCCTCTAAAGGCAAGCGGCAACACAGGGTCAAGGAAAGGATTCCCTAGAAGGAAGAGATCCACATTATGGTGTTTCTGATAGAGATAAGTTAACGCGATGTTCTCCTCCCCAGGAGTATTACAGCAAGCTGAGTGAACGTTCTGTCGCCTATATCAACGTGGACATAGCTGTATTCGGTAAGAGTGATTTATTTTATACCATTATTTAACTAGGCAAGTCAGTTAAGAACAAATTCTTATTTATAATGACAGCCTATGAACAGTGGGTTAACTGTCTTGTTCAGGGGGAAGAACAACACATTTTTACCTCGTCGGCTCGGGGATTCAGTCTTGCAACCTTTCGCTTACTAGTCTAGCGCTCTAATCACTAGGCTTTCTGCCGCCCCAGTTATGACAGAGGTAGCGTGTTAAACTGATGGTGTTTTTACTCCAACAATCAAGGACCGTATCCACACAAGCATCTCAGGGGAGGAGTGCTGATCTAAGATCTGCAATATTATTCATTATGATGTAAAAGGTAAAGCTGATCCTATTCTGAGATGCTTTGTGGATACAGGCCCAGGGCAACTGTTGACAGTACACATAGTTATCAGTTAAATAAGTACTGGTTTCTTGGACACAAGCCAAGTCCCGGACTTTAAAAAGCACTTTTAAATGGAGAACCTGTGTCTAGGAAACATTCTCTGTGTGTAGTGGAAGCATTGTGTTTGAACCTGACCTCCAGTATCCCTTGTCATCCCCCTGCTCCAGCTAACGCTACTCTAAGGGCATCGTCGTCCCCCTCTGCTCAGAGTGTTATCCTCAAGGCCTCCAAACAGGTGAGGCCTCTAATTCTCCTCTCAATGCCGTCTGCAGTAAAAAATGGTTAAAAAAAACCTCCCATTGTTGTATGCTCAAATAAACTTCATAGAAAAATGTTGCAAAACAAAAAAAGGATGAGTGTACAACAGTGTGTGGGTATGAGCTTACAACAGTGTGTGGGTATGAGCGTACAACAGAGTGTGGGTATGAGCGTACAACAGTGTGTGGGTATGAGCGTACAACAGTGTGTGGGTATGAGCGTACAACAGTGTGTGGGTATGAGCGTACAACAGTGTGTGGGTATGAGCATACAACAGTGTGTGGGTATGAGCGTACAACAGTGTGTGGGTATGAGCATACAACAGTGTGTGGGTATGAGCGTACAACAGTGTGTGGGTATGAGCATACAACAGTGTGTGGGTATGAGCGTACAACAGTGTGTGGGTATGAGCGTACAACAGTGTGTGGGTATGAGCGTACAACAGTGTGTGGGTATGAGTGTACAACAGTGTGTGGTTATGAGTGTACAACAGTGTGTGGGTATGAGCGTACAACAGTGTGTGGGTATGAGTGTACAACAGTGTGTGGGTATGAGTGTACAACAGTGTGTGGGTATGAGCATACAACAGTGTGTGGGTATGAGCGTACAACAGTGTGTGGGTATGAGCGTACAACAGTGTGTGGGTATGAGCGTACAACAGTGTGTGGTTATGAGCTTACAACAGTGTGTGGGTATGAGCTTACAACAGTGTGTGGGTATGAGCTTACAACAGTGTGTGGGTATGAGCTTACAACAGTGTGTGGGTATGAGTACAACAGTGTGTGGGTATGAGCGTACAACAGTGTGTGGGTATGAGCGTACAACAGTGTGTGGTTATGAGCATACAACAGTGTGTGGTTATGAGCATACAACAGTGTGTGGTTATGAGCATACAACAGTGTGTGGGTATGAGCTTACAACAGTGTGTGGGTTTGAGCGTACAACAGTGTGTGGGTATGAGCGTACAACAGTGTGTGGTTATGAGCTTACAACAGTGTGGGTATGAGCATACAACAGTGTGTGGGTATGAGCTTACAACAGTGTGTGGGTATGAGCATACAACAGTGTGTGGGTATGAGCGTACAACAGAGTGTGGGTATGAGCGTAGCGTACAACAGTGTGTGGTTATGAGCATACAACAGTGTGTGGGTATGAGCGTACAACAGTGTGTGGGTATGAGCATACAACAGTGTGTGGGTATGAGTGTACAACAGAGTGTGGGTATGAGTGTACAACAGTGTGTGGTTATGAGCATACAACAGTGTGTGGGTATGAGCATACAACAGTGTGTGGGTATGAGCGTACAACAGAGTGTGGGTATGAGCGTACAACAGTGTGTGGTTATGAGCATACAACAGTGTGTGGGTATTTCTACTCCTTTCATTGTTTGTCAAACCAACAATGGATGATTACATATTTGACTCTTACAGTGGTGCCAAAACATTTGACCATTTATCAATCTATCTTTCTTCATTTTTTCCCAAAAAAGAAACCATCACTATAATGATGTTTGATTGCTTTTCTACAGGTGAAGACACCTGGATCAGACTCGACATCCGTCTACGACAACTGGATTCGCTACTTCAACCGCACTAGCCCCGCCTACGGAGTCATCCCCAAGTGAATAGCCTACTTTCTCTTTTCATGAAACAGTAGAGTCATGTGACGAGACCTAGAGGACTATTTAAGAAATTATTAAGATGTCAGTGAAATGATTTTAGGGATTTTAATTGGCTCTTCAGTTAATTGGCAGTCATAGCAGAGATTTGATTGGTTGATGATTTGTTTTTTTGTTGTTGTTTTTGATTGTAGTGTGGGTTTTCTGACTGGGGCAGGAAGTGATTACGCTGCCTTCATCCACTTCCTAGGTATCACCTCCATGGATATCTCCTACACCTACGACAGAGTAAGACATGACACACACACACACACACACGATGAGAGTCATTTCACTGTCTTAACAAATGATCAGTTAGTCCTTTAAGTCACATCCCATGATCCATGCTGTTTTCATGCAGACCAAAACCAGAGCCAGAATCTACCCAGCGTACCACACGGCATACGACACCTTCGACTATGCCTCCAAGTTCATCGACCCAGGTGAGCAGGGAGATATGGGCCAGGTGGCTACAGGGGGAACATAAAGACAAACACACTGCTGTTGGCCTTATGAGTTCAATATCTCTCTCTTTATGTATATACTGTATGTCTCTCCATTGTCTTTCTCCTTGGTCTCACTATCCCTTTCCTGTCAATATCTTTACCCTGATATCACCTCTCTTTACTGAATATTTCATTCTCTCTCTCCTTCTCCTCCAAAGGGTTCACCAGTCACCAGACGGTTGCCAGGACGGCAGGGAACGTCCTGATACGATTGGCTGATAGTCTTCTGTTGCCGTTCAACTGCAGTGACTATGCAGAGACTCTGGAAGGATACCTCAGTAAGGCCATGGAGCTGTACACTGATGGACTGGCAGCACATATGATCTCTATAGGTGGGTCACAGTCACTAGCATACACACACACACACACACACACACACACACAAAGAGGGATGGGGGGACAGCGAAAGGGGTAGGGGTGAAAAGGTGGATGGAGGGATAGAGAGGTGATGGAAGGGTAGAGGGGTGGATGGATACATGGAGACAGGATGCTATGTTTGTGTCTAAACAGCGTTTCCCACGTCAGTAACCCCCGGTAGCCTCTAGCTGACAAAATACTATGACGCCATACTGAACGATAAGACTCAGGAACACGTAGTGTATGTGTCATCTGTTTCCTTCTATAGTGCCCACAAGCCTCATTAGAACAGAGTGGACAAGACCAGGCAGCCAATCAGATTGGGGGAAAAGATCATCGGTGATAATGACAATGTTTCTTTCTGACACATATCAGTCACTTCAAACCATACTTCCTTCAGGTTGAAGTACTGTCAGACTGATTTGTAATAGACTGTCATGGCCTCAATTAAAAAAGTAAATATTGTCCGTTGATTAGATTACATTTTTGTGTTTACATGGTGGAATGCTAGAATATCCTGTCCTTGCTCCTATTTCAGAGCCATTACAGACTGCTGTGAGGAATTTCCGTTCTGCAGCCGCCAGACTGGACCAGCTGATCAGAGATTCAGACTTGGCCAACGAGACGTGAGTTGTTTTTTCTTTCTCTCTCTCTCTCTCTCTCTCTCTCTCTCTCTCTCTCTCTCTCTCTCTCTCTCTCTCTCTCTCTCTCTCAACCAGTACTTTGTCCATATTAAGGCCCCTGAAGGTGCTGGATAGGGTAGGATCAATGACCAACTGATGCTCCTGGATAGGGCTTTCCTGGATCCCTGTTACCATCTAGGATATTTGTTCGATATGGATTCCTGATCGATATGGATACAGGTTGGGAAACTATGTCCTATCCCCTAGATGAGCATCCACTGTTTACCATCTAGCATATTTGATGTTTTGTGCACCTTTCATTACATGCTTCATTGTATGCTTAGGCCACTCCCCCTCTCTTCCCTCCTCTGACCGTCTAACATGACTCACCATACTTTCTTTCTATCCGTCTCTCTCTCGCTCTTCCAGACATGTGATCTGGGCCTCCAGTAAGGCTGGACAGGCTACCTTCCCAGGACTGGCTGATGCGTATACCAGAGCTGCGTCGACTGGACTGGACAGCGACTGGAAAGAAGCACACCGTCAGCTGTCCATCCTGATCCAGGCCATACAGGGAGCCGCTCACACACTGGGAGACGCCATTTAGCGAGAACATAGAGATACTGATATATGTTATGATATTCAGTTTACATATATAGTAATAAAGTTTTAATTATATTTCTGTGAAGAGACTGTCTCATGGAATGTCATCCTATGTGCAGTTGAATTGGCTTTAGATAGAAGGAAAAATATCTTTCTTATGATGGTAAGGTCAGCCATTTTGGTCAGGGATTTGGTCAACCATGGTTTAGCAGGCTGCAAATACATTTTGTACATAAATGCGGGAATTGAATGTGAGGCTGGGCTTTGCTGTGATAAGATTTTGTGTAAAATAATGAACTTGAAGAATTTATCTTCCCTGTATGTTTATTAGCTAGCTAGCCAGACAGTTTTAGAGGAATGATTCCAGTAATTGTTCAAATTAACTGCCAATGTTTCCAACATTCCATTCAAACAACGTAGCCAATCCACAGCCAGACACTAGCTGACATCATGATAGGACTTAGACAAGTTGTACATGCAACAAGTACTGATATTGTATCATATAATAGCACTCACAGATTTCCAAGAAAATGAAAAATGTGACATTTATGGTCTGGTTACATTTATTTTAGAGGCTATCTATTGACAAAATGTGTATAAAACCTGTATAAACTGTATTTTTAATTATATAACAATATTTTAGGTTGACAATTATATTACACCATTGACAAATATGGCTGCCATTTTTACTCCATTCTGGAACCTTGAGGGTTTATCACGTATACTCCACCTCTAGTAATTTTATAGGATCTCTGGGGTCAGCACCAGATTACTGTAACATAATGATGTGGTTAGCTGATATGTCAAATGTCTATCCAAATGTCTGAGCAGATTGCAGATCAAATAATATCAAATAATAGCCTAACATAGTAAAAAAAGCTCTGTTTACATATATATTTACTATTTAATAAACAATTAAATAACAATCATAGGCTTATATGGCTTAATAGTGTGTGCGTTCTTTTATTTTTTAAATCTCGGCTATATAGTCTATGTTATTTTAAATAGACTACCAAGTATTTTCTATCACGAGCTTGAGCGCGTTCTCTCATGGTTTCCATGACAGCATCATCTGTCGTTAGGAAGTGGAAAGCTGGACAGAACTACAGTCATTGTAGCTCAAAGGAAATAAAGCATTTTTTAGATTTAAAGAGTAAAGAAGACATATTTTTTTCTTTTTCTTCCGAAAAGTGTTTTTAATGTTAGCTAGACACGAACCTAAATTGGAAGTTTAGAAGGCATATGGACTCGGACAACGAGAAGCCGCGCAAGAAGAAGAGACGGCCGCACTGGGTTGTGAGAGGCCTCGGGCCGAGTTTTACTGCCTGCTTGGGTTTCGTAATAAGCGTGCTGTACATCACTTTCCCGTAAGTTTACAAGCTAATCTTCTCCTTATATTAGGTTGTCCCCAAATGTCACATTCAATCAAAACCCATTCCACCTGTAGTTTTCTGCAAGGATGACTTGACAGTTGACTTTATTCCCTGTCCTTGCCAGGTGCGCTTGGTTGGCTACTCATGTTTCAGTGGCCTATCCTGTGGCCTCTGCGATGTTACTAACTGGGACCTTGATAACTTTCCTGGTGTCAAGTTTCATGGATCCTGGCATTCTCCACCAAGGTAATATTATCATGTTAACAACAGCATTATAATAGTATTATTAAATATAGCTTTGATATTAGGGAGCTTTGATATTCCTTTCAAGAGTTATTAATAAGTAAGCAACTAGGCTACTTCCTATACCAAGAGGTCTGTATCATTATGGCACAGGTGGTATAGATCTGCTCTCTTCATTTGATCACTCTGTTGTTGCAGATCATTTTCCCGTGCAGCTGAAATGCAAACGTTTAATGCATTCAAGTTTTAAAAAGGCTTCTAAAGTTTGAAATTCCCACTTTAGAATGTCAGACTCGATTTGCCCTTATAACAACGCAGCTTCTGTCCCTCTCCTTCTCCCCAACCTGGGCTTGAACCAGGGACCCTTGGCACACATCAACAACAGTCAACCTCGCAGCATCATTACCTGTCACTGCATAAAAGCTGCAGCGATGCAGAGCAAGGGAAAC